>NC_139917.1:32500098-32537598 GCF_963514095.1 Eutrigla gurnardus
AAGACGGAGGAGAGGACAGGTTCTTTTTTAGGAGGTTTGAAGGGAATCAAAGAAGAAGAAGAGAGGAGGAAGAGGAGTCGTGGATTGTGAGGCGATGACAGAGAGGTGATTATGGAAACTGTAGAGGTAGAGAACTAGAGCTGCAGAGAACTAGAGAGAAAAGGGGGAGGAGCCAAGATGAAGACCTGAGGCGACCGAACATGAACCATCAGAACCACCAGAACCAGAACCAGCAGAACCTCCTCCCATACCGGGTTCATGTTCTTAAGTTCAGCAACACTTCAGTGACCAATCAGAGGTCGCTAGTGACTTTCCCATCAACCTCTGCTGCACATTAGCATGGTAGCATTGTGAGCATGTTAGCATGGTGTAAATGCTACAAAGATGCCAACATCAGAATCATGTTTGAACATGAAGGAATGAGGTTTGATTTGCAGCTGGTTGATTCCATCACACGATGCTCTGGTTAAATGATTATTTTTCATATTAGATTGTATGCAAACGTCTTCTTCCTGTTTCCACGTCTTTTGTTCCATCGCTTTCATTTACGACGTTCAAACAAACCTCGTCTCTCGTCCGTGTCCCGGCAGCTTTCATCACTTTGGCTTCCAAACCTCAAAGTCACTTTCTGCTGCTTTTAAACGCGTCTGTCTGAAACCTGAAGATGCTCCGCCTGTCTGCCTGTCTGTCTCTCTCTCTGCCAGAGACACTTTCCCAATTAAAATAACTTCCGTTCAAAGCTGCTCCATTTGCACCTTAAGTCATTTTTTTAAAAAGGGTTTGCAATCGGTAAAACAGCCGAGCAGGATGGTTCTCTTCCTGTCAGCCATCAGCGCCGCCGGTCAGACGTGACTTATGTCTCATAATCACATGGGGGGCCTCCACTTAAGTGCTGCAAGGGCCCTTAACTGGGCTTTGTATGCACATCAGTCCCCGTTCCACGGACCCGCCGCGTCCTCCAACCTTCAGGTGACGGATCAGTAAATCAGACTCCTCCACGATCACATTATTCATTGAACCTTCCGGCCACTCGTATCCTTTCTGGTCCTGCAACACGCCTCCACTCCCTGCAGCCAAACAAAGATGAGCTCTCATGCATCCTGTAGGAGGGAAAATGAAAATGAATTATTATAATTGGCACCCTGAATCACAAGAGGGGGGCTTCAAATCTGAGACATCTAGAAACGGAGAGACAGGTGTGTTAGTGAATAAATGCAAGAAGAAAATCCCCAAACCAAGTCCTGCAGGTCTGACAGAGATTCTAGATCTCCTCTGTCCTTTTTTTACCGTCGTTACTGTAAAAAGTACCAAGAGCTAATCGTATATCCAACGCTTATTTGATACTTCACAATACTAGTGTGAAGTATTAAAGAAGTATGGAGGATTCTTCTTGACGTGATTATGGCAGGATCTCTGTGTAAACACGCCGTCTGACTCTTTGCTGCTTCAAACCCAAACAACACAAACATGACAAACCAGACATTAGTCACTTTCATTGTAATATTTCTGATGCTCCATACACTGTTGGGCTGCCTCTTAATCCTAAATGATGCATGTTGAATATTTACACTAACATAATATTTCTTTTACACTTCCTGTTCTTGGAAGAAACAAACGACGACGTTTCTCCTGTAAGAAGATAAACTATCGTATAAAACAAAATGGAAAATGAGGAAGTGGTCCGACGGTAGGTGCTGGTCTTCTTACTGGTTCAGTTTCAGCAGAGGTGGTGTCGGGTTCCTCAGCTCACCTCCCTCTCTTCCTCACCTATCTCACCTCCCTCTCTTCCTCACCCATCCCATCTCCCTCTCTTCCTCACCTATCTCACCTCCCTCTCTTCCTCACCCATCCCATCTCCCTCTCTTCCTCACCTATCTCACCTCCCTCTCTTCCTCTCCCATCCCATCTCCCTCTCTTCCTCTCCCATCCCATCTCCCTCTCTTCCTCACCTATCTCCCTCTCTTCCTCTCTTCCTCACCCATCTCCCCTCCCTCTCTTCCTCACCCATCTCCCCTCCCTCTCTTCCTCTCCCATCCCATCTCCCTCTCTTCCTCTCCCATCCCATCTCCCTCTCTTCCTCACCCATCCCATCTCCCTCTCTTCCTCTCCCATCCCATCTCCCTCTCTTCCTCACCCATCCCATCTCCCTCTCTTCCTCTCCCATCTCCCCTCCCTCTCTTCCTCTCCCATCCCATCTCCCTCTCTTCCTCTCCCATCTCCCTCTCTTCCTCACCCATCTCCCCTCCCTCTCTTCCTCTCCCATCCCATCTCCCTCTCTTCCTCTCCCATCTCCCTCTCTTCCTCTCTTCCTCTCCCATCCCATCTCCCTCTCTTCCTCACCTATCTCCCTCTCTTCCTCTCTTCCTCTCCCATCCCATCTCCCTCTCTTCCTCTCTTCCTCTCCCATCCCATCTCCCTCTCTTCCTCACCTATCTCCCTCTCTTCCTCTCTTCCTCTCCCATCCCATCTCCCTCTCTTCCTCACCTATCTCCCTCTCTTCCTCTCTTCTTCACCCATCTCACCTCCCTCTCTTCCTCTCCCATCCCATCTCCCTCTCTTCCTCACCCATCCCATCTCCCTCTCTTCCTCTCTTCCTCACCCATCTCCCCTCCCTCTCTTCCTCACCCATCTCCCCTCCCTCTCTTCCTCACCCATCTCACCTCCCTCTCTTCCTCACCCATCCCACCTCCCTCTCTTCCTCACCCATCCCATCTCCCTCTCTTCCTCACCCATCTCACCTCCCTCTCTTCCTCACCCATCTCATCTCCCTCTCTTCCTCACCCATCTCCCCTCCCTCTCTTCCTCACCCATCTCCCCTCCCTCTCTTCCTCACCCATCTCACCTCCCTCTCTTCCTCTCTTCCTCTCTTCCTCACCCATCTCCCCTTCCTCTCTTCCTCACCCATCTCCCCTCCATCTCTTCCTCACCCATCTCCCCTCCCTCTCTTCCTCACCCATCTCTCTCTCTTCCTCTCTTCCTCACCCATCTCCCCTCCCTCTCTTCCTCTCTTCCTCACCCATCTCACCTCCCTCTCTTCCTCTCTTCCTCACCCATCTCCCCTCCCTCTCTTCCTCACCCATCTCCCCTCCCTCTCTTCCTCACCCATCTCACCTCCCTCTCTTCCTCACCCATCCCACCTCCCTCTCTTCCTCACCCATCCCATCTCCCCCTCTTCCTCACCCATCTCCCCTCCCTCTCTTCCTCACCCATCTCCCCTCCCTCTCTTCCTCACCCATCTCCCCTCCCTCTCTTCCTCACCCATCTCACCTCCCTCTCTTCCTCTCTTCCTCACCCATCTCCCCTTCCTCTCTTCCTCACCCATCTCCCCTCCCTCTCTTCCTCACCCATCTCCCCTCCCTCTCTTCCTCACCCATCTCTCTCTCTTCCTCTCTTCCTCACCCATCTCCCCTCCCTCTCTTCCTCACCCACCTCCCTCTCTTCCTCTCTTCCTCACCTACCTCACCTCCCTCTCTTCCTCACCCATCTCCCCTCCCTCTCTTCCTCACCCATCTCCCCTCCCTCTCTTCCTCACCCATCTCACCTCCCTCTCTTCCTCTCTTCCTCACCCATCTCCCCTTCCTCTCTTCCTCACCCATCTCCCCTCCCTCTCTTCCTCACCCATCTCCCCTCCCTCTCTTCCTCACCCATCTCTCTCTCTTCCTCTCTTCCTCACCCATCTCCCCTCCCTCTCTTCCTCACCCACCTCCCTCTCTTCCTCTCTTCCTCACCTACCTCACCTCCCTCTCTTCCTCACCCATCTCCCCTCCCTCTCTTCCTCACCCATCTCCCCTCCCTCTCTTCCTCACCCATCTCTCTCTTCCTCTCTTCCTCACCCATCTCCCCTCCCTCTCTTCCTCACCCATCTCCCTCTCTTCCTCTCTTCCTCACCTATCTCACCTCCCTCTCTTCCTCACCCATCTCACCTCCCTCTCTTCCTCACCCATCTCCCCTCCCTCTCTTCCTCACCCATCTCCCCTCCCTCTCTTCCTCACCCATCTCACCTCCCTCTCTTCCTCTCTTCCTCACCCATCTCTCTCTTCCTCTCTTCCTCACCCATCTCCCCTCCCTCTCTTCCTCACCCATCTCCCTCTCTTCCTCTCTTCCTCACCTATCTCACCTCCCTCTCTTCCTCACCCATCTCACCTCCCTCTCTTCCTCACCCATCTCCCCTCCCTCTCTTCCTCACCCATCTCCCCTCCCTCTCTTCCTCACCCATCTCACCTCCCTCTCTTCCTCTCTTCCTCACCCATCTCCCCTTCCTCTCTTCCTCACCCATCTCCCCTCCCTCTCTTCCTCACCCATCTCCCCTCCCTCTCTTCCTCACCTATCTCCCCTCCCTCTCTTCCTCACCCATCTCCCCTCCCTCTCTTCCTCACCCATCTCCCCTCCCTCTCTTCCTCACCTATCTCACCTCCCTCTCTTCCTCACCCATCTCCCCTCCCTCTCTTCCTCACCTATCTCCCCTCCCTCTCTTCCCCACCCATCTCCCCTCCCTCTCTCCCCCTCGTCATACTGAAGCTGCACATCATCGGAAATGAAAATACCAATAAAGCAGCAGCTCAGTCCTGCTTTGATGTTTAGACAGCTTTAATGTCGCTCTGTCATTCTCTTCTCATCACTTTGCTCTCGTCCTTTTATTAGATTCATTACTCAACCGAGGAAATTCACTGACTCGTTTTTTGAGTCAAAATAAATTCACTTGACTCTAATGTAGTTAAGAAGATGCGTTCAAGAGCGAAAGCTGTTAAGAGCAGCCGAGACCTTTAATCTAGCTGACGTGGTTACTAAGGTTACGCAGCTCCGGTTGTAGTTCTGTTAAGACCTGAGGTGGACCACAAAGTGTTTGAGAGGCTTCTTAGACCGGCTGGTGGATCCGTCACACAGACAAAGGACTTTCGTGAGGAACGATGAGTTTGACGTTTAGGAGGACGAGACAAAACATCTCCGTCTCTTTAAATGTCATCATGGTGACGGAGGATCTCCACCTCACCTCCGCCGTGTCTCTGAGTATCTGAGCCACTGCTTTCTGTGAAGGAGTTGAAGCTGCAGCTCTGATTGGATGCCTCCCATTCTTATCAGGACTGCGGGACGGACCATCACGTTGAGTCCTCCATCTTGGACCACCTGATGTGTGCTGACAGGAACGCTCGGCTCGAGGCCGCCAGCTGCTCGCTTGTCAAAGTGATTATGCTGTTGCCGGTTGATGCTTCTATGCAACTGTCAGAATACGGTTCTTTACCATCCACTGTATTTAGAGAAAGACTTGTGCTGTAATACAACATGGACGACACCGAGGGAGAGGAGGGGAGGAGAGCTCAGTCTCCCCCGGCAGTCTAGACCTGTAGCAACCTGACTAGGGGCCGGCTCGAGGCAAGCCTGAGCCGGCCCAAAGTGTATCAACGATGTTATGGTAGGGAGGTGGGAGTGGCCTCTGGACTGATTTGCAGTTCCGTTTCTTACAAAATTACGTTTCTAAATCATGTTCCTGCTAAACTCATATGTAATATATATACAAGGGAAACATATTCTCTGACAGATTACAGTTGATGTTTTAATATTCATAATTAATATTGTAAATTTAACTACCAGACCGGTGTTGGACACGGCGAGTCCCAAAGTGTCGTGAAGTGACGCGTTTTCCCAGACCGAGCTAAGTTAGGATCTGTGGTTTGTTTTGGAGCTTACAAACTGCAGAGCTTCCACGTCAAATACATTAGTCTGATTGAAAACAATGGAAAATCAGGACATTTGAATTTCGGTGTTCAGCAACAGCAAACTGCAGCTTCTCCTTCTACTCGACTGTAAATGAGCGATTTGTGCTGCCAGGCAACCAGCTCCATGTACGATGAGGAGGATGAATCTTCCTCTGGAGAGCTTCCATGTGTGAATGTGAGCATATGTGCAACCATCACTCCTTCTGCTTAAACTGTGGGGGAGAAAAATAGTACAGTAGCAACTCTCTCTCTCTCTCTCTCTCTCTCTCTCTCTCTCTCTCTCTCTCTCAACACACCTGCTGGAGGGGAGAGTTTCTTCATGGGGGGTTCAAATAATTAAGACACAGAGGAATAGCAGATGTGTATGTGGACATGCAGAAGGGCCAAACCCTAACCGGAGGGTCCAACCCTAACCCGATGGTCCAACCCTAACCGGAGGGTCCAACCCTAACCCGATGGTCCAACCCTAACCGGAGGGTCCAACCCTAACCCGATGGTCCAACCCTAACCGGAGGGTCCAACCCTAACCGGAAGGTCCAACCCTAACCCGATGGTCCAACCCTAACCGGAGGGTCCAACCCTAACCCGATGGTCCAACCTTAACCGGAGGGTCCAACCCTAACCGGAGGGTCCAACACAAACCCGATGGTCCAACCCTAACCGGAGGGTCCAACCCTAACCCGATGGTCCAACCCTAACCGGAGGGTCCAACCCTAACCGGAAGGTCCAACCCTAACCCGATGGTCCAACCCTAACCGGAGGGTCCAACCCTAACCCGATGGTCCAACCTTAACCGGAGGGTCCAACCCTAACCGGAGGGTCCAACACAAACCCGATGGTCCAACCCTAACCGGAGGGTCCAACCCTAACCCGATGGTCCAACCCTAACCGGAGGGACCAACCCTAACCGGAGGGTCCAACCCTAACCCGATGGTCCAACCCTAACCGGAGGGTCCAACCCTAACCCGAGGGTCCAACCCTATCCCGATGGTCCAACCCTAACCAAAGCACAGGAAGCAGTTATGGTCTGATAACTGGGTACATTTGGATGTAATGCATTCACTGCCACACTCATCATTTGTATTCAGATTTTTGTCATCTCTGAGATTAGAATGAAGGCCTCCATTTATTTCCAATGAAATTTCCA
Organism: Eutrigla gurnardus; assembly: GCF_963514095.1. Taxonomy (NCBI): domain Eukaryota; kingdom Metazoa; phylum Chordata; class Actinopteri; order Perciformes; family Triglidae; genus Eutrigla; species Eutrigla gurnardus. The sequence continues at coordinate 32,506,960 of NC_139917.1, forward strand.
AGAATTTAGAGGAACGTTGTTTCCTGTTCCTGTTTGTTGGCATCGTCTTTAGCGGGGACGATGTTGTCGGTGCAGCTGAACCTAAAACCTTCCCATGATGCACCACTCCTCTACCAGTGTATCTGACCTCAACCCAGCCTTCACACAACACGGCGAGTAAAAGCACTCAGCAGCTGAAATCCTGCTGCTCCTCCTCGGGGACTTCGTCTGCTAGACAGCAACACATGTTACATTTACTTGAAGCTCAGTGTGCAGCAGAGAACCAGAGAAACACAGAACCAGATAAACCAGAGAATCAGAGAAACACAGAACCAGAGAATCAGAGAAACACAGAACCAGATAATCAGAGAATCAGATCAATCAGAGAATCAGATAAACCAGAGAACCAGATAATCAGAGAATCAGAGAACCAGAGAACCAGAGAAACACAGAACCAGAGAACCAGATAAACCAGAGAATCAGAGAAACACAGAACCAGAGAATCAGAGAAACACAGAACCAGATAATCAGAGAAACAGAGCCAGAGAATCAGATAAACCAGAGAACCAGAGCCAGAGAATCGGATAATCAGATAAACCAGAGAATCAGAGAAACCAGAGAACCAGATAATCAGAGAATCAGATAAATCAGAGAATCAGATAAACCAGAGAATCAGATAAACCAGAGAATCAGAGAACCATATAAACACAGAACCAAAGAACCAGATAATCAGATAAATCAGATAAACCAGAGAATCAGAGAACCAGATAAACACAGAACCAAAGAACCAGATAATCAGATAAACCAGAGAATCAGAGAACCAGAGAATCAGATAAATCAGAGAATCAGATAAACCAGAGAACCAGATAATCAGAGAATCAGAGAACCAGAGAACCAGAGAAACACAGAACCGGAGAACCAGATAAACCAGAGAATCAGAGAAACACAGAACCAGAGAATCAGAGAAACACAGAACCAGATAATCAAAGAAACAGAGCCAGAGAATCAGATAAACCAGAGAACCAGAGCCAGAGAATCGGATAATCAGATAAACCAGAGAATCAGAGAAACCAGAGAACCAGATAATCAGAGAATCAGATAAATCAGAGAATCAGATAAACCAGAGAATCAGAGAACCATATAAACACAGAACCAAAGAACCAGATAATCAGATAAATCAGAGAATCAGATAAACCAGAGAATCAGAGAACCAGATAAACACAGAACCAAAGAACCAGATAATCAGATAAACCAGAGAATCAGAGAACCAGAGAATCAGATAAACCAGAGAACCAGATAATCAGAGAACCAGATAATCAGAGAACCAGAGAATCAGATAAATCAGAGAATCAGAGAATCAGATAAACCAGAGAATCAGACAACCAGATAAACACAGAACCAAAGAACCAGAGAATCAGATAAACCAGAGAATCAGAGAACCAGATAAACACAGAACCAAAGAACCAGATAATCAGATAAATCAGAGAATCAGATAAACCAGAGAATCAGAGAACCAGATAAACACAGAACCAAAGAACCAGATAATCAGATAAACCAGAGAATCAGAGAACCAGAGAATCAGATAAACCAGAGAACCAGATAATCAGAGAACCAGAGAATCAGATAAATCAGAGAACCAGATAATCAGATAAACCAGAGAATCAGAGAACCAGATAAACACAGAACCAAAGAACCAGATAATCAGATAAACCAGAGAATCAGAGAACCAGAGAATCAGATAAACCAGAGAATCAGAGAACCAGATAAACAGAGCCAGAGAACCAGAGAATCAGATAAACCAGATAATCAGAGTTCCAGATAATCAGAGAACCAGATAATCAGAGATCAAACTGTCCTCACCTCTCTGTTTAATCCGACTCAACTGACCCGTCTCTCTCTCTCTTTGGAAACGTCCTGTTTAGTTCGTCGGTGTTGTTTGTCAGACGGGAAGCTTTAATTAAAGCCGAGTGATCAGGGACGATAAATAAACACAAATCAATGTGATGAAGCCGCGAGGAGGAGACGTGAGGAGGAGACGTGAGGAGGAGGAGACGTGAGGAGGTGTTGTTTGGTGATATTCATGTGTGTTTCTGGCTGAACAGCAGCAGAGATAGGCAGATTAAAACAGGGAAGGGACAGAAGAGGTGAGAATGAAAGGAATACAGAGAGACAGAGAGGCCAGGCAAGTTTATCTGTATAGCACCTCTCAACAACGGGGCAATTCAAAGTGCTTTACATTAAACATTAGAAACATTGGAAAGAGACACATACAAATAATTATTAAAAACCATTAAAACAAGCAAGGACTCGAGCAGCAACGTTCTGTCTGGTGACTTTTTAGGGAGACCGGTGAAGACACCGTTCAGTAGTCAAGCCTGCTGAAGATAAAAGCATGGACAAGTTCGTCCAACTCCTGCTGAGACATAAGTCCTCTAATCCTTGATATATTCTTTAGGTGATAGTCGGCTGACTTTGTAACTGATTTAATGTGGCTGTTGAAGTTCAGGTCTGAGTCCATGACTACACCTAAGTTTCTGGCTTTGTTTGTGGTTTTTACCATTACCGCTTGAAGCTGGGTGCTAACTTTTGACAATGGTTTCAGTTTTATCTTTGGAGAAAATTCTGCTCCTTCCAATCATTAAACTGTGTATCGTCTGCATAGTTAGGGTCAAATATTGTTTTGTTTTCCATGATCTAAGCCAGTGGAAGCATGTAGATATTGAACAGAAGAGGCCCCAGAATGGAGCCTTGGGGAACTCCACATGTAATATTTTCCCGCTCAGATGTATAATTATCTATAGACACAAAGTAGTCCCTGTCCTTCAAACCATTTTAATACTGTCAGAGAGTCCCACCCAGTTTTCCAGACGGTCTAGGAGTATGTTGTGATCAACTGTGTCGAATGCAGCACTGAGATCAAGTAATACCAAGACTGAAATTCTACCATTATCCGTGTTTAAGTGGATGTCATTGTAGACCTTGACAAGAGCTGTCTCGGTGCCGTGGTGTGGTCTAAATCCTGACTGGAAGACATCCAAACAGTTGTTTGTTACCATGAAGTCGTGAAGTCAGAAATGGGAGGTTTGATATTGGTCTATAATTGTTCATTAGTGATTGAAGTGTCTAAATTGTTCTTTTTTAAGAGAGGCTTGATAACAGCAGTTTTCAAGGCCTGTGGGAAGACACCTGACAGAAGAGACATGTTTACAATCTGTAAAAGATCTGGGGTCATGCAGTTTGATGCATTTTTGAAAAGGCCTGTTGGCAGAATATCAAGGCAGCAGGAGGACGATTTCAGATGTTGTATGATGTCCTCCAAGGTTTTATGGTTAATCATATGAAATTGTGCCATGGTTTCTGAAGTGACCTTGAGTGGAAACATGGACAACACATGTCCTCCACCTGATGTGGAGGCGCTGACTGCTTGCCTAATTTACTGATTTTTTTCTGTGAAGAAGGAGGCAAATTCCCTGGTGGAAAGCAGTTCAGGCGCTACTGACTCAGGAGGGGTTGTTAGCCTTTTGACAGTAGCTAACAAGGTCCGTGCGTTATTATCGTTTTTGGCAATGATTTCAGAGAATAAGGACTGCCTTGCATTTCTCAGTTCCAAGTTGTAGATTCTTTTTTATAGATATCATAGTGAACCTGGAGATTTGTTTTCTGCCACCTGCGTTCAGATTTCATCTTTGTGGGCGCAATGGCATCAATAATATTTGTAAGTTTCACATTGAAATGATCAACAAGCTCATTTCCTGAGACCCAAGGGAGGGAGGGTGTGGAGGAGAACGCCTGAATAAATGTTCCACAGCTGTTTTCTGTGATATACCGTTTTGTGATTACTTTTCCTTGAACATTTGTCAGAGAGAGAGAGAGAGAATGACCTCCATGGTCAAATAGATCGGAGTCGTGAGGTCCTGGTCATCACAGCATTATTAATAAAAACCACAAGGAGCCTTGGCTGACTGGTCTCCTGTCTGGAGGCAGCAGTGTCGTATCAGCTGTGCTGTAAGTACGAGCTGCTGACAGGGAACCAGGATGTAGTCCTCTTCCCTGGGGAGGACCAGGATGTAGTCCTCTTCCTCGGTGAGGACCAGGATGTAGTCCTCTTCCCTGGGGAGGACCAGGATGTAGTCCTCTTCCTCGGTGAGGACCAGGATGTAGTCCTCTTCCTCTGTGAGGACCAGGATGTAGTCCTCTTCCCTGGGGAGGACCAGGATGTAGTCCTCTTCCTCGGTGAGGACCAGGATGTAGTCCTCTTCCCCGGTGAGGACCAGGATGTAGTCCTCTTCCTCGGTGAGGACCAGGATGTAAGGAGGACCGTATCTTCACCAGCCTCGTCTTCAAAGCTTGAGGGGAGACGGGATGAAAGCCTAGGTGGAAGCGAGCTCCGGTTTGATCGGCGTCCACATCTTTGTGTGATCAATAATTCTTTTCATCACGTTCACACTCCTCTTTTCCAGACCTGCTTCAAAGCTGAAAACATAACACATGATTCATGAATGACTTCCATAATTATCAAGGTGAAGAGAGAAAGGGTGTCGGCTGTTCTTCCACAGGGCTTTTTAGGGGTTTTATATCTTTACAACAGAACCGCCGGAGTCGACGTTGCTATTTTAGGAACAATTTATTTTGTGTATTTTTGCTGTTTTAAACTTTTATGTGCTACATTATACCATTAATATATTAAACTTTTAGTAATAGGATGCTTAATTATATTTCTGGATTATTTTCCAATTAATTAATAACATTTTCTAAAGTTTGCTTCCAGCACACTTTTACAATAATAATGTTGAGCTTCTATTTAAGAAACAACAAAGCTGACGTAAGTACACTTAATTAATTACACCAAACTAACACTTAAAGTATTTTTCCTTTAATATATTCATAGAAGGTTTACTATAGTACGATTACTTTTAATTTAATTTAAAAGTAAAAAAGTATGATGTTAGTAAACTTGAAAGCCATTCAAACAAGAGTTCCTTAGTTTGTTCAAGTCGATGCTCAGTTGATGAAATACATAATATGTTATGCTGGATTAGAACCTAATCCACAGTTAATCCCCTGATAAATGTAAATGGCTAAATGTCAGCTAGATCCTGTTAAACAGGCAAATCTAAACCGTGTTCCACCCATCTCCTGTTTTACTCCTATATAACGGCAGCTGGTACATTTTATTGTGTAATTATGGACCTTGCAGTACAAATAATAGAACTGAAGGAAAGCGGCGTTGCTTTCACCATCTCTGTTTATTGGTGCATACATGCTAACGAGGCCGCTACGCTCATGAATAATCCCAGACCATAAACAAATCCAGATACCTTTCTCTGGGCTTTATTAGGACTTAATGAAGTCATCGTGGCAGTTATGGATTTATGACTGTGGTGCCTAGAAGCGTTCGACTGTCATATTCATTGGCCTTCTTATTTTAGAAATGACACCTTAACTCAATTAATTCAAGGCCATCTGGGGATTTGTGAACTTTATTACAATTCTCTGCATACTCTTTATTAACCCCCGGTTCTTTTGTTAGAAGCCCAAGGACAAATCGGAGAACTCTTCAGTTCACAGATATGGTATTTAGTCAGGTTACAAGTATGGCAGCGCTGGGCTCGGAATGAATGAGCTCCACAGGATCTCAGTCAGAGTGAGCACGATTTACGGGTGCTGGTCACATCTTCTTGGGCTGGGACTGCCCCGTACAGAGGTCGGACTTTCACGCAACAGAGTCTTACTGGTCAGTGATCTCTGACGTGAACTTATAGAAATGTAATATGAAACATGTATGGGTGTTGAGGCGTGTATCTATTATAGCAAACCTAACAGATCAAAGGGCCATGAAGATTCAACAGGTTCCTGCTTATCAAGTTAAATTAACACAACCAGTAAGTTCCATGAGTTCAGAGAAAAAGTACAAATCTAACGTGAACTAAGTAAAAGCCAATTCAAACATCTTATGCTATAAAGACTATTAATGTTAATATTGTCTCTCTGACAGGGTGCTTGTTTCCTCGTCGGGGTTGTGAAGCCGGTTTTGGGGGTCCGGGGACCATGACTGCTGGGGCCACAGTCTCCAGAACCCGTTGACGTGGGACACCTAAGAATGGGGACCGGACTCGCTGCCATGCTGGAAGCTCAACTCTAATCGCCGTGACGACGCCCTTCTGTTCACCTTTTCTCTCTACGCCTCGTTCGCCCTGCTTCCCCCCTCCTCCCCTCCCCCCCCCCCCCCCCCGCTTTGAAACCCGCCGCCTCCCTTTCTTTTCCTGCTTTCTGCTGAGGCGATCTTGAACCATCCTGATCAAGACCATGGCCAGCAGCCTCCGCTTGTCCTCCCTGTTCCTCCCGCTGCTGCTGCTCCACCTGCCCAGCATGGTGGAAGGTGACTGCTGGCTGATAGAAGGGGATAAAGGCTACGTCTGGCTGGCTATCTGCAGCCAGAACCAGCCTCCGTACGAGACCATTCCCCAGCACATCAACAGCACGGTCAGTATGAACTTATCTTCCTGGGGGACCACAGACAGTCTCTGGTTTCTCCACATAGTCTGGTCTGGACTCATATGAGTGACTATCTAGACCTCTGGGGGACCACAGACAGTCTCTGGTTTCTCCACATAGTCTGGTCTGGTCTCTGGACTCATAAGAGTGACTATCGTAGACCTCTGGGGGACCACAGACAGTCTCTGGTTTCTCCACATAGTCTGGTCTGGTCTCGGGACTCATATGAGTGACTATCGTAGACCTCTTGGGGACACATTGAAGAAAAAGCACTTCAAAAATACGTGTTTAGGTTTTGGCAGCAAAACTAATTGGTTTGAATGTGACACTGACAGCATGTCTCCTGGGTGAAAGTCCTGTGTTTGGACACAGCAACCACGAAGAACCCCAGAAAGGCGTCAATTATGACACTGAAATAAACTTAGAACTGTGAGCTCAATACCTCATATCTGTGCTCAGACAAACTGCGTGTTTGGTGCTCGTGATATTTTTTTAGGCGTTGCCAAGTCAATTCTCATCTGCAATTTGCTACATAACTGATTAAAACTGAAAAATCATTCCCACTGGGTGCTTTGATATAAACAAGCAACCACATGCCCGTCCCTAACATCAACATTTACCACCGCTCCACATCTCAGGTGGGATGCCAAGCTGCTTGCAAACAGGCTGTGATTAATTAACAAATTCTAGCCAGATGTATAATTGGGGGAATTACTCATTAAAAGCAAGCTTGTCTGTTTTGGAGGTGCAGTATGCATCTCTTGGCAGCTCATTTTTAGAGTTTATGTTCTCGTCTGCCAGACGTTGCAACACCTTAACTTCCTCCGCTCTCCTGTCTCCTGCAGGTTCATGACCTGAGGCTGAATGAGAACAAACTCAAGGCTGTGCTCTTCACCTCCATGTACCGCTTCACCAACCTCACTGACCTCAATCTCACTAAGAACGAGATCAGCTACATCGAGGACGGAGCCTTCGCCGGACAGGCCAACCTTCAGGTCTGCAGAGAAAGAAACTCCCTTTTCATGTGTTGTTTAGCTGGGATTTAGAGTGCTCATACATTTACACAAATACAATCCCATTTAGGAGTGGATGCTAAATGAGGGTCACTGTGTATATATTCCTTTGTGGCATGCTGTATTTATTTTAATTGAGATATAATGGATTGGCATGTCAGTTTCTGTCAGTTTTCTTTCAAGTTGAGCTACTAATATATTCTGAAATCCTCCAACAAAAGCTTACATTATTGTAACCTGTTCATAGGTGGCTGTGTGGTTATAGAAATGTGACATAATGACATGTCTTGTCCTGATAAAACTAAATTGTGTGAACCTTTTAAAAAGAAAAACACCCACCATATGATGAACAATTTTTTGGTCTCAGGTTCTCCAGCTGGGCTACAACAAGCTGACCAACCTGACAGAAGGCATGTTGAGAGGGCTGGGTCGGATGCAGTGCCTCTTCTTGCAACACAACATTATTGAGGTCATTGCCAGCAATGCCTTCTGGGAGTGCCCCAGCCTCAGCAGCCTGGACTTATCGTCCAATAAGTTGGCCCGTCTGGACCCGGCTACCTTCACTGTCCTCAACCGGTTGCTGGTGTGTGAGCTGGCAGGAAACCCGTTCCACTGTGGCTGCGACCTCTACAGCTTCCTCACTTGGCTGGAGGCGTTCAACAACGTCACCCACACCTACGACCGCCTGCAGTGTGAAACCCCTCTGGATATGACCGGCTATCCACTCCTGAGCCCGGTGCCCGGACACGGAAGGAACGCACGTTACACTCTGTTGTCCATGTGTCGTGATGGCGTCATCATTCCAGGGATGACCTCCCAGATACCGGATCAGGATGGCTCGGGCATGGGTGTGGACAACCCAGACCCGGGTCTGTACCAGCAACCAACCATCTCGTCTACTGCCGACCCCACCTATAACCATCAGATTTCCATGAAGCTTCAAACCGTATCCCTCTACACCGCTTCTCTGATGGTGCAGATCCCCCGGCCGTACAGTAAGATGTACATCCTCTCGCAGTACAACCACACTTTTGTTGTAGACATCAAGCCCCTTAAAAACAAAAAGGAGGTCCTCACTTTGGACAAACTGAAACCGCACACCAACTACACGTACTGTGTGGCTTCTGCAAGCAAAACCCAGCGCTACAACCACACCTGTCTGTCGTTCACCACGCGAGCTTCAGGGCCCGAGGACCCGCAAAGCAATCCATCCACGACTACCCACTACATCATGACTATCTTGGGATGTCTCTTTGGCATGGTCATCGTGCTTGGATTGGTCTATTATTGTCTACGAAGGCGACGCATTGAGGACGAGAAGCAGAAAGCTATAAGCGTGAAGAAAACTATTTTGGAGATGAGGTACTAGACAGATTTATTTTATGTTTGTTAATGGAAGTCTTAAGGGCCACATTATAACCCTTGTTCATGGCAATGAGTTGTTGAAGAGCCAATGACTGTGTTTCAGATATAAAGCCATAACAGAAATGACAACTACTGTGAGTGTCCGTTGGGTAAAATTATTTCTTTGGAACAATTTATGCTAAGGGAATCAGTTCATTAGTTGTTTAGCTGCAATGCTTTGTTTTGATTTGAATTCCTGAAAATACTCATTTATTCTAACTACAAACAATTTCCCCCCACCATATTCTTTATTGGGGCTTTGGGCCTTGCTACTTTTCATTGTTTCTTTGAGCTTTAATTAAAATAGCAAGGCTTCAGTCACCCCATGGCATCACTGAGAGGACATATTATATCTAATTAACTTCTTTAAAAAGGATTACGTATAACAGAACTTGCTGTTTCTGGATAATGTGCCAAATGATGTAAAAAATATGAGATCAGATAATGAAACTGCATGTATTATTTGGGTTAAAGTGTATCTGTCGTTCTTCAGGTATGGCCCGGAGGCGGCTGCGGCGGTGGCCAACGACCCAGGTGCCATGCAGCGTCTCCAGGAGCAAGCTCACCACCAGCACCACCATTCAGGAGGAGCCGGCGGAAAGATGCCCCCGTCTGCTACTTCCAGCACAGGCATGCTCCATGGCTCCACCAACACCAGTTCTTCCCGCCTCTCCACTTTGCCACAGGTGGAAAAAATGGCCACTGCCTTCTCTGAGGCAATGGGCGGCAAGGGAAACTACATGGATGTGAGGACGGCAGGCGTGGCAGGGGAAGGAAGGGAGGGAGGGGTGGGAGCAGGAGGAGCAGCAGTAGGAGGGGAAATAGTTGTGGATATGCGAGGTGGGGCTGAGAATGGGACAGAGGCTGGGGACGATTCGGATGACGACGGGCGTGGCTCAGCGTCAGAGATATCCACCATCGCCAAGGAGGTGGACAAAGTGAACCAGATCATCAACAACTGCATCGATGCCCTGAAGCTGGATGCCTCTTCTAATGTTGTAACCACAGCTGACAATGGCAACTCCGTATCCTCCTCCCAGCCACCAGCTTGTATCGTGTCGCTCCCTCGCAACCTCCTGCCCCTCGCTCCAGGCCAACCTGGAGATCAGATCATGGCCTCCTCTCCAAAGGTGCATCCAAAATCTCACCCCCAGCCTCATCCTCAGCCACATCCACATCCTCAGCTACATCAGCCACCTCATCCACCTTCTATGGCCCCGGTGCCCCTTGTCATGCCCCTGTCTGAACGGCCAGGCATCAGCGGTGGAGGGTTCCTCTCCCCTCCTTACCGTGACCCACCTCCTGCCAATGCAGTGCGGCCCCTTCAGAGGCAGTTGAGTGCTGACACTGCTGTGGTGAAGAACCGTTGTGGTGCCCCTGCTGTAGGATCTGTCAAGACCAACAGGGTGTTCAGTGTGGATATCCCTGAGCAGCGTAGCGATCCTCCCAAGTACCCAACAGAGAAAGGCAGCCCTGTGGGTTGTGGCGGAGGCGGTGGAAGTGCAGGTGGTGGTGGTGGAGTAGGGGGCTGCAATGGGAATGGGATGGGAAACATAAATGGTGGTGGAGTCAGTGTGAATGGGGGTGGGATGGGTTGTAATAACGGGAGTGGAGGTGGGGGTGCCGTGGTTGGCCATGGACAGCAGCAACACCACCTGGAGGTTCAGCCAGACTACCACAGCTCAGAGCACCGGCACTCCTTTCCTACACTCTACTATGAGGGCGGCAATGAGTCACCCTCACCGGCCCAGAAGGCCTCATTCCTCAAGCCACTGGGCCGTACCAAGAGGGATGCCACAGCCACCTACTCCCAGCTCTCACCTTCTCGCCACCACAACTACAACTCTGGCTACTCCTCCAGTCCAGAGTATTCATCTGAGAGCACACTGCGGATCTGGGAGCGATTCCGGCCTTACAAGAAAAGCCCCAGAGAGGAAGCATCGTACATAGCGGCAGGCCACGCCCTGCGCAAGAAGGTGCAGTTTGCCAAGGACGAGGACCTTCATGATATTTTGGACTACTGGAAGGGGGTTTCTGCCCAGCAGAAGCTGTGAGCTGAGGAAGCTTATTGGGATGCTGTAAGGCAGAACGCTAGGTTAGATGCCAACAGCAGATTTATGAAGGGAAATAGATGTTAATGTAGCAAGATGGATGACGAAGATGTTTCCTCTGAGGTGTCCAGTGACTTGGCTCGTTCCCCTGCTGGATCCAGAGTTAAAGAGGTATTCTCTCTGGGTGCTTTTTAAAAATAATAATTCTATGATAATCCATTGACATTTTAAGAGGTTGTTTCCAAGGTTGGCTGGTTTCACCACAATACTGAGTGATAATTGACAAGCTATTCACCAGACTACCTCACACTGGGCACTTTGGTCCTCCCAGGCTTCTGTGGATCCACTGATCCCCACTAATGAGCAAAGAAAAAGTGCTAACATGCAATGCCTTCTACCTCATTACTGGTACACTGTAGCTTGGCAATCTCACCAGAAGCAGCCCCCATTCATGACTTAAGCCCCCCCATTTCTAATCCCATCAAACTGCCATTCACAAAACAATCATTCCACTGCACCGCCAACACCTGCTCTCTTATAGAAGCATTCGTTTCGGGAGATAATGAGGGAGGAAGCAGGATGAGGAATTAGGTGTGTTTGTTTGAGAGTAGCCTGAATCCCCCTCTTTGCAGGAGGACATTAAGTGATACTTATCGGGCTAATTGTTCTTCCTGGCAATTAGCCAGTGTAAGAATAGGCTGGGGAGGCTGTGTGTTGAGCATTCTTATCGATTGGAAACACCCTGAGCTACACGTGTTCAGCGGTGTGTGGGCATGTACATAGTTTGAGCATGCTTGTGTGAGTGATTGTGTGTGGGAGGGAGAATAGGGTCGGGCTGAGTCCTCCATTATCCTCAGTCCCCTTTGTGGTAGTAAAGTAGTGGAGATGCTTTGCATATTGATACGAGTCCAGTTGGACAGTGTGTGTGTGTGTGTTTGTGTGTGTGTGTGTGTGACTGTGTGTGTGTGTGTTGGGCCCAGCCAGCCCCTTCAAGAACTGCAGGCATGTTTGTCTCCCAGCCCATTTCGAATGTAGAGGGGTAGCATATTTCATTTGATAAGGGAAGAGATGAGGTGGGACGTTTACATTAAAATAGTACGGGTCATGCAGACATGACTTCGGGGGGTTGTGCAGTTTGGGAAGACAGCTGGTATTTTATAGAATCAGTAATGGCATTTAGGAGTCAGACTGGGAGCAGGTTCGAGGTTTGGGTGCATCTCAATTTGAGCATCTCAGTGTGAAGGAGACAATAAAGGGTCCTTGTATCTGGTAACTGCGGTAACTCAGACTGGATGACTCTCCACCATGAATGAGCCAGCATTGCTCTGGGCGGGAGCTTGCTGTGGACCAAAGTGCCCTTCAGAGGTATGGTTTCACATTTCTATTATATTTATTATATCTGCCATTCCTTTCTAACATGGTTAATAGGTTTTATTGGGTTCATTTTTATTTGGGTTTGACTTTGGGGGTTACAATGAAATCTGTTGGAACAAACAGGAGCAAGGCTTGGTATTATTACTTATTACTAGACTTTGATATGATACCATACAAATGCTAGAATGACGAACCTTCCTTCTATTTCTTAAAATCATAAATTATCTATATGCATCAACATGCTGCTAGTCCTATCCTCACAACCGACCTCTCGCTATATAATGTAATATATCTCCATTGAAAAAGGTGTGTATTCTGTTTTAAAATTTCGGATTAATTCATTTCCCCCCACATTTCGCCCCCTGCCCATCACCGCTGTCCAACTTAATGGGGTAAACTAATGAGTAACGCGTGGAGGTTGATGTCAGAGCATCGTCTGAGGTCAGAAGAGTGTGCTGATGTCATTAACTCCTCCAGACTGGAGGCCTGATTGAAATTAATGACGACTGCCTTAGTCTGCCTATCCGTCCCCGCCTCCCTCATCCGATGCCAAACCGCATTCCACCTCGTTCTGTTTGCAGACAGAGAGTAAAATAGTCTGAAAAAGGTCAGATTTATGCCTCGCCGTGACCGTGCAGGTTATGAGCTGTGATCTAAACCTCCTGGGCGTTCTCCTTTGAGTCAGATTGGTCAGGAAGCAGCGCTCCGTCAGGCCTGGAAGTCATGCATTCTCTGTTCCACTTTCCACTGGGTTCACTCACATATCACCGTTGTGACAGGGCTTGAATTCACCCGCTGTCTGAGGTGTGGGTTTGATGGGGGAACTGAAAGCGGAGGGTGGCATTTACTCTTTGACATATAAAAATCTCTGTCTACAGGACGGGCCTGCATTCAGAAGGTCACGAGATACGAAGACGATAATGTTCACGTGAATAAAGAGCACGCTTATTGGACTTTTGACCTCAACTCCACTTTCTATTTCTATATTCTATTTCTACTAGAAAATAATTCCAGCTAAATCTGATCAAAGAAAAAAGATCTGTTATGATTTCTAATTTCTAATATTTGATATTTCGGTGCTGTGAGCACCTTAAACATTTCAGGCTTGCATCTAAAAACCTGAGCAAATCAAATGTAAAGGATCCGATCCGGCCAGGGGTTAATGGGAGAATCTGTTTTGTAATTTGGGAGAACCAACCATTTAATTACGCTGCAGTGATCTAGCCACTGTTTCCTCTCGCGCTGTTCCATTGTGTTCCATATGAATAATGACCTTCCCGCTGACATCTCTATGTTATCTGCAGCAGCCAATCCAATAGAGCCACAGCGTGCACAATGGGATGTCAAAAGTGCGTCATTACTCTGCCATCAGATCAATAGAACTTAATCTCGGGGAGTGAGACCAAATAAAAAACAGAGAGCCAATTCCCTCGGGCGCTCCGTTGGACAGCTTTCAGTTTTTTATAAAGAGCCCCGTTTTCTATTTTGGCCTATTGTTCAAAACCCGCTGGCAGCTCCCCTTCGTGTTAGGTCCAAGGAGTCGCCGATCAATTAGATTTAGATTAGTACCGCGGGCTATGCAGAGGTGTTTAAATAATGGCTTCATTTGGAAGAATGGGGGGGGGGGGCAAAGCTGAGGTTTTTTCTCCGTATACCCTCAAGGGTTTTCCCTCGATGTGGGGAATAACATTAGCTCAGTTATTCATAAGCACAGTGTTTCCAATTGTGGTTTGCCAGACATCATTACTCATTTCTGTGCACAGTCTATACACTTACTCTTTAATTTACCCGTTCTCCAAACAGAGTTTAGTCCATCTGCTCCAGTTGGTTCAGACTGCAGGAGGTTTGTGTCCGGAGTCATCGGACCTGGTCTTCTTTTACCGTGATGGATGTCCGGACATGGACAATGTGAAAATATGGTCTAAAATGATTGCTTGTCATCTGCGACACTCGTTATCGAACCTGATCTGGGCCGACGGCGCCACCGGGTTGGACTCAGCTGCTATTGTGTCGCCTGAACCCGCGTTAAGTCACCACTATAACTCAACATACAGCCAAGCCTTGCTCCTCTTCCTATGTTCATGTGTTTCCTATCATTCCTTCAATATGTATTCATCCACAGAAGTTATTTTTGACTCGACAGCCAATTGGGGGCAGGGAGGTTGTGACTCCAGTCCTCAGGGGCCTGAGTCCACTAAATGAGACTGACGGATCCTGTACCATAGGGACCGCCTGTGTGGCTTCTCTCCAGTCTGACCAATTAACAACTATGATGAATCAATGTGAAGCAGTCGCTGACAGGCTTCCAGAAGAAAACGTGGAACAATCGAAGCGCTACAACTCGTGCCGGTCTCTGAAGAGTCGAGTCAAACCCCTTTACTCCATTGGAACTGGTAATCAGGCATTTTGTCAAAATAATGAATCCATTCACTGGGGCCGAGTCGTGGGTCACTGAGAGTCTGCACAGAAATTTCGAGGGTTAACGTCGAGATTCTGTTCTTCGTGATCAATGGGTTCTTTGGGCAGAACGGCTCTGGTGAACAAGCTTTTCTGTTAATCCAAGAACTAGTGTAGATCATTTATTTACGCCTCGAGCTCATTCATGGGGCTTTTACACTCTTCTAGACAACATTGCTGTCTGCCTCGGGGACTCGTTGCTACAACGTTTGAGTACTCATTTCATCGTTGTACATTTTTTGAAGACGGGGTTTATTGGAAAACACAAATTTATAGTCACGTAAAATCATGCAACAACCTACTCGATTGCCTCTCTTTGGAGTCGTAGTTGCTCTCAATGCAAACAGAGAAACTGTACATGATGCAGTGGTTCCCTGGAAACGATTCCCTTTCACTCCTGATTAATTCAACAGTTGAATCCATACAAGAAGGTCTGCAGTGGAAACATGGACTTGGTTTTAATGCTGTTAACATTAAAACCAAGTCCAGAGTTAACCCAGAAGCATTCCTCTTTCTACCCCCTTAAGTCTCCCTTCATACTTGAATGGTATGTGGAACCCTGCTGGGCTGTGAACTTAACTTATTAGTCACTTCTTCTTTGGAGTTCTATATCGGTCCGCAGAATGGGACAGAATTATGTGGTGAAGGAAATCCAACAAAATGTCCCTCTGATTTTTACTCTCCAGCTTCGCTCTGGTGCATTTATCTCCCCTTTCTGCATTCTGCTGAACATAATAATATATTTACGTTGTAAACATGTGAAATATAATACCTTTTTAACATCAGATACAGTTGAGAAGCAGCAGGTCGGTGTTTTTGTGCTGTAGTAAGACAGCAGGGTGGAACAGTCCTGCTTTCTCCTGGAGGGATGAACAGAGCTAGCCGGGGCTTAAAACTCTTCAGATAATCTAGTCGTGACAATAGATTATCTTCAGTGTTTTTTATTGGTTTCAAACCAGTCCAACTCCAGTCTCGCCATCTCGAGTTGCTAATCTGATTGGAAAAAACGAGCATCGCTCTCGGCCCGCTGGCTACACCAGCTACTCCCATGAGCTTGACCTGTAGTCAGTTAGCTTAACTAGCCACATGGACTAATCACCTCATGAACAATGCACATATTTTGCCTCTAATTTGGTTTCAGACTCGACATTATATCACAAATGATTTCTGTTTTCTATGTGAGGGATAACGACCTGAAAAAACGATCTGCTTGCTGCACATTATCCCACTTATTACTTATAGTTACTTACTAAAGAAACCAATCATTTTACTCAAAAAAATGTATTATTGCTCCCGCTAAATAAATACCACAGCAATGGTCTGATATTTATAGCAATGAAGTAATAAGAGACCAAATGTCTTAGTTAATCAATGAGAATCTACTATTAAACAAAACGGTGTAATACTTTTATTTAAGATACCTCGGCAGAGACAAACCTACCCTCCAATAAGAGAGCAGCTCAGCCCGGCTGTTCCACCGGTCCACCGGCTGTTCCACCGGTCCACCGGCTGTTCCACCTGGTTCTACGGCTCCACAGAGGAAGCAGGACTGAGTTTAACCAATAACGGCGTCCGTCTGCTGTCGAGTTGTTGATTCGCCGGTCGGCCCGATCGGCAAAGACCGGCAATGGAGGGAGTTCCCCTTGTGAATCCAACATACGATAAAAGTGGGAGGAGTTTCTACCGGAGGCCAACTGTGACAAACACACACAACCACACACACGCACGGACAAGGACACACACACACAGACACACTAATGTAGAGAATCATGAATATACTGTACGTGTTTGAATAGATTAGTTACACTATATGGACAAGAATTGTGAGAACACATACAACATTTACTTTCCCACGCATAACTGATTACACACACACACACACACACAGCTTCCTACACAACATATGGACTGAATATTTCTAACCACGTTTACAGACACATATGGTCTTAAAAAGTGCCAAAAGGAGAGTTTAGTGTGCGGTGGATGGGAACCAAACATCTGTAGAACTTTACAGGTCTGAGAGCCTAAAGTGTCTTTTCTTTGTTATGTTATTTATTTATTTCTCTGTATAATGAATGCATTGCTTTTGCTGGACTGTTTTTATGTTTTTACTGTTACTGTTTTTACTTCTCATGATATGTTCTTCTGTTATGAATGAAAAATTGTTTATCGTGTCATATTCAAAGTTCTCATGGCTTCTTCTGATCTGTCCGACTTTAAAATCACATATTTTTAATCACGACAACCGTAGTAGCGTCGCATCCTCGTACAAAGATGAACTGAGAGCACAATTTTTAAGTGACTAATACAACTGTGTGAATATGTAAATATTTAGGGTTAGTTTTTTTTCTAGATGTTTTTGGCTTCAGCCTTACAGATACGGGAACAACCACCCGGCAGTGTTACGTTCAATTCACCTCGCCATACAAACAGACCGCCCTGTCAGTCACACCTGAGGGAAAGTTATTAGAATGATCACAAACACGTTTTAAAAGAGAACGTTTTTCAGTGGTTTTGTTACTATTTGGTAAAGTTTTGCGTTTCAGGACTGTAACCCCGGAGAGAATCGGTTCTCCTTGAGAGCGCAGTTTAGTTGTACGGGGTCATCCAGACAATGTTGTCATTCCACACACACACACACATACACACACACACACACACACAGACACATACACACACACACACACACACACACACAGAGAGAGAATAATCCCGTCGCCAACAACCTTTTCAACAATCACGTTTTTCAGGAGAAACAAAAAACATTGGGAATGTTTGAGTTTGTCCTTTTTGAAAGAACGAACTGAGTCTACTGTTAAAACTCCTATTATATTGTGTGTGTGTGTGTGTGTGTGTTGTGTGTGTGTGTGTGTGTGTGTGTTTTATCTGCCGTCCTCTCTGTCGGTGCAGCTCCACATGAGTGCGTCCTCAATACGACATTAGACCGGGTATCAGTCATAATGGAGTGTGTGTGTGTGTGTGTGTGTGTGTGTGTGTGTGTGTGTGTGTGTGTGTGTGTGTGTGTGTGTGTGTGTGTGTGTGTGTGAGAGAGAGTGTGTGAGTGTGTGTGTGTGTGTGTGTGTGTGTGTGTGTGTGTGTGTGTGTGTGTGTGTGTGTGTATGTGTGTGTGAGTGTGAGCGTGTGTGTGTGTGTGTGTATGTGTGCGTGTGTGTGTGTGTGTGTGTGTATGTGTGAGTGTGTGTGTGTGAGTGTGTGTGTGTGTGTGAGTGTGAGTGTGTGTGTGTGTGTGTGTGTGTGTGTGTGTGTGTGTGTGTGTGTGTGTGTATGTGTGAGTGTGTGTGTGTGTGTGTGTGTGTGTGTGTGTGTGTGTGTGTGTGTGTGTGTGTGTGTATGTGTGAGTGTGTGTGTGTGTGTGTGGTGTGTGTGAGTGTGAGTGTGTGTGTGTGTGTGTGTGTGTGTGCACGTGCACGTTTAAGGATTTTGTTTTGTCGGTTCGCTCCGTGGTGAGAGTAATTGGTGCATTGTGGGTATCTGAAGCAATTTCAATTAATCTACCTTTCAGTCTACAGGACTCTCCAATATGGACACGCTCCTTCACTCACTCGATGTCACACACACTCACACACTCTGTCGCTCTCACTCTCTCTCTCTCTCTCCCCCCCCCTCTCTCTCTCTCTCTCCCCCCCCCTCTCTCTCTCTCTCTCCCCCCCTCTCCCCCTCTCTCTCCCCCCCCCCCTCTCTCTCTCTCTCTCTCTTGTAATTGCATGCTGCCCATTTCATACACACAGAATGCCAATCAACAACCAGTCCGACCACATGGATTTCATGTGTCATGGTTGTAATTACACACTGCCACGTCTGCACACACACACACACACACACACACACACACACACACACACAGGAATAATAACAGAGTGTGATATTATATCTACTCCTGTTCTGCGTTCGCTGCCGACCCTCCTGCTCCCTGCTGCCTCATTAGCATTAGCGCAGCAGGTTAGCTTGCCCTCTGACAGCTCCATAGGTGTGCCAGTTGCCCCGACTCCTGCCCTGCAGCGGCGGGGTCCCATTTCTACCCACAGACCTGGGTCAAGTACAGGGGAGACCCCCATCACTGTGCTAGATGCTCCGTCTCAACCTCCCACTGTTAAAGGTGGCTGACGTTTGGATTTCAGGATTCTACTTGAACACGTCCAGTGCTTCAGTGATCAAATCACACATTATTGTTCTCAAACAGTCTTTGTGGATACACCTGCATTCATCCTCTGTGCCTGTCTCTTAAAGACCACCTCCTCTGATTGGCTTGTGAGAAAATATGGCACACCTTTGAACAGGTACTCTGCGTTCCAGTACCCGTACTCTATTTAGAAAAAGTGTTCGAATGTCCCGACCAGGAGGCAACGTCTGGTCCTGAACAGTGAACGCTGGAGGTCCTTAAACTGTCGTTCTCCCTGTTCTGTTGTCCTGGTGAAACAACATCAACAAGAACCAGATCCAGATCCTCATCAGCTGGAGGGGGTCCCAGAACACGAGCACGGAGACGGTTTTACCCGACACCACCGGAGAAGCTCGTCCCGGCAGAACGCGGCGCATTAGAATATTAACAGAATGGTGTTAACAGCAGCTGCACGCACCAGTTCCTCCAGCTGCATTCAAATAACAACCGCCGTGGAACACGATGCGAGGGGAGATGCTCTCGGCGGTCCACTGGGCCAACGGGCGCTGCATCTTTAATACCCGGCATCCGAACACAGCGAGAGGAAGTGGGAGGCGGCTGCAGACCGAGCTGATGTCTACAGGAAGTATGTGTTTCTCTCGGAGGGTCGAGGCGGCAGCAGCGATGATGCTAAGAGGAGTTTCCAGGTATCTCTTCTACGATGGCGTTCCCGAGGAGTTTACTGCCAGCGGAGCCGCCTCCACTCTGAGACTACACTCTCAGTGACGTTTCCATGGAAACTTTCAAACAGTTTGAAAGGCTTTTGTTTCCGTTGGTGCCGACACGTCGTTTCTCCACACCGCCACCACGTAACCCGCTATGTTCAGAGGCCTTTCTGTGGGATCAGGCTTCCTACATCCTGGTCCACTCATCACACAGCTTTTACAGTGTGGTCCAGTGTCCCTGATGGTTAGCTTTATCTATATGTTTAAGTAGGCAATCATTCCGCCTGACAGTAAATCCTTAAACTCTAACCAACTCCACGTAGCTGAAAATATGATATTATATCTAATTATACCCCGGATGTTTTTACTTCTCCGTCCCTTGCGGCGGCAGTGGGTCACTGCTCCACTGTAATCTCACGCCGTGGTTCCCCTCCGGTTGCCAAGCGATCGATTCCAGGCAGCAGCAGTGGTTGCCGGGGGCGACAGGCGGAACAGTCGTGGTTGCTAGGTAGCAGATAAGAACAAAGGCTCTTGTTAATTGCCTTCTGCTGTCGTGTCGGGATGGTGGATGTTGTGGCAGGACACACACACCTAAACACACACACGCACACACACACGTGTAATAAGTGAATGACCTTTGTGCAGCAGCATCTATCAGCTGGATAACATGAAGGAAGGATCAGCGATAATATGGGGAAGATGATCCCCATATAGAACTATATATTTATTTTAATTGCGGTAAAAGGACACTAAAGTCCGATGCAACATTAAAGGTAAATCTGATCTGAGGTCTGCGTGGCGTCGACCCGTCTGGACGGCGGTGAAAAGAGGCGAACATCAAACGCGGCGTGTCCCAGGGGAATCCCGTCTCTGAGATGGAACGTCGTGATTCTCACCGGCAGCCTGGCGGCGGCGACATCACCCGCCACGTCCACACACACCGTCAGCACGCCGCTCTGACAGCTGAGCGT
Organism: Eutrigla gurnardus; assembly: GCF_963514095.1. Classification (NCBI taxonomy): domain Eukaryota; kingdom Metazoa; phylum Chordata; class Actinopteri; order Perciformes; family Triglidae; genus Eutrigla; species Eutrigla gurnardus. The sequence goes on from NC_139917.1 coordinate 32,527,549, forward strand.
TGAATCGTCTGATGTGATGCGACAGCCTCCGTCTTCTTCAAACATCCAGCTCATTAAACACCTGTCTGTCTGTAACCCGGGTCATGTGACCGGCAGCCTCGCCAGTACAAACTGCCTGATTAAACACAGAGTGATCAAAAGAGTCCCGGCTTGACTCGGCGTCCCGAGTCCATGCTTCTGTTTCATGACCACGACGGAGACGCTCTCACTTTGGTGCCAATGAACCGTGGCGTTTCTCTTTGTGGTCCGATAAAAGCTTTTAGCCGGAGCTCCGAGGGACGATGCTAAGCCCACAAGACCCGCGTTCCTGGTCTACGGAGGGGGGGCGGACTGTGGTGAGCATGTTGTGTAACATTACACACACACATGAGACTGAGTGATGCTGTTGAATACTCCCGCTGTCTTTCTGCCTGTCTCACTCCCTGTCTCACTCCCTCAACCTGATTCAATCTTCTCACTTTATTTTACAGCCGTTTCTGTTTCAGTCTGAGAAGTTTCATCTCCGCCCGAGGAAACGTGAATATTCAACAGTCACCAAATCAAATTAGTTTCGCGTGGAACGACGCGGATCGCTCGTTTTGTTGGCAAGAAAACGATGATGTCACGGAGTTCACTTCAAAAATCAGGTTCCCAAACTACCAAACAGTTTGAAACAAAACGAAATAAAACTAGTCGAGATACGCTTCCCTCAAAACGTAACTCACAAAGCAGAATCGTCTTTTGAAGAAATAATGATGTTTTGTAAATTTAGTGTAAATAATTGTTACCCGAATGAGCTAAATGTGTTTAAACGCTTATTTCAGATAAAGTGCAAAAATTAAGCTTTTAATGTTTAAATGATGTGTGAGACAAGAGCAAATAAATACAATATAACTGTAGGAACCAGAGTAGAGGACGCCTGCTGTCGAGAGGTCAAAGGTCAGGGACGAGTCTCTGAGCACAACCGTGAACTTTATGTCTGACTGACGGCTGATTGCCCTCCATGTCTCGTATCGTTCCCCTTTTGGATTGTGGAGACGAGAACCTTGAAGCAGGTGTGACTTTTTAATATAAATCAATGTCTCGTATCGACACCGAGGTTATGAAGCTGGTTTGTGTGCAGGAGCCAATCATCTGTCAGATCGAAGGTTCAAGGGTCAAAGAGAAGGTAAGAGCAGCGGCGACAGGAAGTCAAGATCACGTTGGCCTCAGTGATGACGTTCAAGTCTGTGATTGGTCGTCTGTTCCAGCGTTGTGATCGGTCGTCTGTTCCAGCGTTGTGATCGGTCGTCTGTTCCAGCGTTGTGATTGGTCGTCTGTTCCAGCGTTGTGATCGGTCGTCTGTTCCAGCGTTGTGATTGGTCGTCTGTTCCAGCGTTGTGATCTGTCGTCTGTTCCAGCGTTGTGATTGGTCGTCTGTTCCAGCGTTGTGATTGGTCGTCTGTTCCAGCGTTGTGATTGGTCGTCTGTTCCAGCGTTGTGATTGGTCGTCTGTTCCAGCGTTGTGATTGGTCGTCTGTTCCAGCGTTGTGATTGCTCGTCTGTTCCAGCGTTGTGATTGGTCGTCTGTTCCAGCGTTGTGATTGCTCGTCTGTTCCAGCGTTGTGATTGGTCGTCTGTTCCAGCGTTGTGATTGCTCGTCTGTTCCAGCGTTGTGATTGCTCGTCTGTTCCAGCGTTGTGATTGGTCGTCTGTTCCAGCGTTGTGATTAGTCGTCTGTTCCAGCGTTGTGATCGCTCGTCTGTTCCAGCGTTGTGATTGGTCGTCTGTTCCAGCGTTGTGATCGCTCGTCTGTTCCAGCGTTGTGATTGGTCGTCTGTTCCAGCGTTGTGATTAGTCGTCTGTTCCAGCGTTGTGATCGCTCGTCTGTTCCAGCGTTGTGATTGGTCGTCTGTTCCAGCGTTGTGATTGGTCGTCTGTTCCAGCGTTGTGATCGCTCGTCTGTTCCAGCGTTGTGATAGGTCGTCTGTTCCAGCGTTGTGATTGCTCGTCTGTTCCAGCGTTGTGATTGGTCGTCTGTTCCAGCGTTGTGATCGGTCGTCTGTTCCAGCGTTGTGATTGGTCGTCTGTTCCAGCGTTGTGATCGGTCGTCTGTTCCAGCGTTGTGATTGGTCGTCTGTTCCAGCGTTGTGATAGGTCGTCTGTTCCAGCGTTGTGATCGCTCGTCTGTTCCAGCGTTGTGATTGGTCGTCTGTTCCAGCGTTGTGATTGCTCGTCTGTTCCAGCGTTGTGATTGGTCGTCTCTTCCAGCGTTGTGATTGGTCGTCTGTTCCAGCGTTGTGATTGCTCGTCTGTTCCAGCGTTGTGATTGGTCGTCTCTTCCAGCGTTGTGATTGGTCGTCTCTTCCAGCGTTGTGATTGGTCGTCTGTTCCAGCGTTGTGATTGCTCGTCTGTTCCAGCGTTGTGATTGCTCGTCTGTTCCAGCGTTGTGATTGCTCGTCTGTTCCAGCGTTGTGATTGGTCGTCTGTTCCAGCGTTGTGATTGCTCGTCTGTTCCAGCGTTGTGATTGGTCTTCTGTTCCAGCGTTGTGATTGGTCGTCTGTTCCAGCGTTGTGATTGGTCGTCTCTTCCAGCGTTGTGATTGGTTGTCTGTTCCAACGTTGTGATTGGTCGTCTGTTCCAGCGTTGTGATTGGTCTTCTGTTCCAGCGTTGTGATTGGTCGTCTGTTCCAGCGTTGTGATTGCTCGTCTGTTCCAGCGTTGTGATTGCTCGTCTGTTCCAGCGTTGTGATTGGTCGTCTCTTCCAGCGTTGTGATTGGTCGTCTCTTCCAGCCTGGCGCTGGTTGGTTGATGTGTTGGAGGAATTGTTTTAAAGAAGCTTTATTGGAGCTCGGCTCAAAATGTTTCAAGGAAAGTAGAAAGTGACTTTCCCGTTGTTGAGTCGTTTGTTTACTTTCTCAAGAAGAAATGATGTTTTGTTCTTGAGAAAGTCTTGGATTCTGAATCATTGGACTGCCTGTTCTCATGTAGGTATGAGGACACACATCTCAGACTTCGATGCTCCGACAATCCATGGTGTCAAATTAAAAGATATTACAGATTCATACTTTAAACTGATTTTACACAGAAGGACGAGGCGTTAAAGATGGACAGGAAAGGAGGCGTTCAAGACAAGGAAAAGCATATTGTATATTATGAAATATGCTGGAGGCGGCTTGTCGCGGGCGCAATAGTCCACTTAGCCCACAGAGGGGTGGAGGGCGAGACACGGGACACTTGAGATTGTCCTGCAATGATTCAGAGCTTCAACCATCATAAACCTCCCTCCCTCCCATTTTACCCACAATCCCCCTCCCCGTTCTCAGCTGACATGACACACATGAGTGTCATCAGAATGTGCGTGTTGTCTTTTTACAGCCACATAAATGTTCTCGTCTCCCTGCGCTACTTTATGAATGCATGAAAAAAAATATGTTTTTTATTGCACCTTTAGGTCGTCCTTTAATACGAGGGGATTCAGTGTGTGTGTGTGTGTGTGTGTGTGTGTGTGTGTGTGTGTGTGTGTGTGTGTGTGTGTGTGTGTGTGTTCCCTGTTTACGAGCGTGCGTGGGCGTTTCAGCTGATCGACGATCCTCCCGTCCGTCCTGACATGAGGTTTGTTGTGAGAGCCACTTTCCCTGATTGGACCAAATAAACAGAGAGGGGGGGGGGGGGGGGGGGGGGCTGCAGACTGTGGGCGATACAGAGAGAGAGAGATTTGCCACGGACCCCTGAAGGTCTTATACCTTCTAATCACGCATCGGCCAGCTGGCACCGACGACAACCCCTTCTCCCATAATGCACCTTGGTCGGTGCCCCTTTGGCGTCTGATGCCGATGCTCATTTAGCGTGGGAGCATGTTGTTTCTTTCATGCACCCACAGGCTGTTAATGTTGATGGCCATGTGCCTTCTATGCCACTCGCTCTTTTGTCGTTAAGAAGTTGAATTACAAAAAAAATGTCAGAGGAGAAAAGAAAATGACAGTTTTAATTTCTGGATTGGCCTGAAAAGAAAAAATATTGATTGGTTTGAGATTTACACAATTTTATTCTCGCCGACGCACAGATGTGACTCAGTTTGTCTCACGACCAGACAACGTTACACAAACTACACAATCTAGACACCTCCAATGGTTTCTGTCTCCACGGCGACAGCAGATAACACTGCTTCTCAGCACCTTAACGGTGGTGGACTAATCGGTCCTCTCGCCCCCCCGTCGCCATGGCGATGGCCTCAGGCGGCACGGCAGGTGGACTCCATTTTGGGCCACGTCTTCTCGCGTTGCTGAGACATCGTCCCCCATCTCAATTAGTGACCGACAATAGTCTCTCTGCAGCTAATCTGCTGAACGCAGCATTAAACGCGTTTCACGCCTCCCACCGCCGCCCCCTTACTGACAATGTTTTCTTACGTTACAAGCCGACATATTTTAAGTTAAACCATGAAACGTTGAGCGTCAAGATAAAAAGAAATATTTAACCCTTCAACATCTTTTATTCATCTAATTTGTATCTGATAAAAGTCTTGGAGGACTTCTGGTGGAGGAAACTAATTTATTCTTTATTATGCTACGTTGTTTTGCTATTTCCACGCAAACATGATGTTTTTTAATTTATATACTGTATATAACTTGTAACTTTTACAGAGTAGCCTAAACCGATCCCATTCTTGCCGCCAAGGCGACCAAAAATAAAGCTTGGTCAGTGCTTCTCGACATCTGACATCAACTGTTGCATTATGGGTAGAGCAACTGACAGTATAAAGAGAGAGAAAGTCCACACAGAGGTGTTCCGTTTCAAACTCAAAGGAAACATTTTTTCACATTAGTTGATAGTCATGTGACTCGTTTGTCACCTGCTATTCATGAATTCAAACCAGTTGTGCCATGTGGATATTCATGATCCCCAGAGGATGAACCCCTTTGTTATTGGCGTCTCCTGACCTTTCCTCTGGTGCCATCATAATCAAAAACCCTGGAGAATCTATCCAAACCCTAAACAACATGTCGTAATGGTATTAAAGTATGTTTGCTGATTACAAACCTGTTTTTTCCTGTAAAACCTCCCTTGAATCAAACCGAAGCCGTTCATCAGTCCAGTGTGATGGACGTATCGGCCTCGAGGGATCGTTAGGTCTCGTTATTATATTGTCAGTCATAGTCAGGCAAACGAGTGGCGTCAAAACATTGATACGATGTCGCCTCCTGTGATTCATAGTTTAATACGTTTCATAAACTCAGACGATGCTCTCCTCCAAACGTTTTGATTTAAATGTCCAATATTTTTTGTCCAACTTGGGAAATCTTTTTGTATCATAAACTTTTATGTTCAGTTTTATTTGTTTTTTTCAAATACAAAAAAATCGACAAATCAACCCAGAAACTAAAACATTTTCCTTCTGTCTGCATCGAGGAGCGCCAAGCTAAAGAACGTTGGACACATGGAGAAACAAACAGGACAACTGCTGTCTATATTTACACATTTCACTCTTCCCATCATGCCGATTTCTTCTCAAACAGACCAGAATACTGTGGATTCAGGTCCAAATCTCCACCAACGAGATGTTAGCATCTCTGAAACCAAGTTCCCAGTTCACCTTCTGGCCTTTTCAACATGTAGGTTAGAGTTCGTCCGTCATGAATGGGAACTCTCTGAACGGGAACTCTCTGAACTTTCTCAAGTTAAGACTTCCTTCCTTGTCTGTTGTTGCCACGGCAACAGCAAGTTTCCACAAAATACCCCCAAACCTTGTAAAAAACATAGATTTCATGCAATATTTTGTCTTGTGCACGCGAGGAATCTGAGACTAAATGAACAACAAATCCTATTAATAAACATTTCAATATCAAGAAAAGTTGTATAGTTTTACCTTTAATGTTTCTCTATTTTTACCCAGAAGGAAAAATATTTGTGTTCACAACACAACTGAAACACAACTCATTAACACGCACAGACACATCGACATCATCATTAACGTGTTCGGGGTTATGTTAGCCGGTTATGTGAAGCGACAGATCAGAGGTAACCATGACAACGTGGTGGCGTGAAGCTGGATGAAACTCACAACGAGCCAAAAAAACGTGAACGCCATCCGTCTTCACGGCGCTGCGAGCAGACCGCCGTGTCGCTGCGTCAGAGGCGGGAACTGTTTCCATCCAGCCTCTGTTTGTTTTTAGTTGTTTGCTTTATTTTCTTGTATTTCATGTTTGTGTGATTTTACAGCAGTTTGGTTGCTGTTCGGGACGCAGCGTGTAAACTAGACCAAGGAGGCAAACAAACAAGACAAATCTGTGAATTTTGTACAAACTGAAGCGAACAAATAACTGTTTTTCTACTGAGCCTGTTCTCTCTATATGTTTCTTTGGTGGGGGGGTTAACGGGGGAGGGGGGTTCTGTAAGCGGTCGGGGGATGTGCAATGACTACATGTAATTATTAAGAGAATCCAGAGTATAGAGGTGGAAAAAATGTCCCTTATGACAAATGAAATAAAGTGTTATATTTGCATGATTTCCTGTATTTTCGTCGAGCAGATATTTCTGGTGTGATGTTTCACATTAATACATGTTTAAAACAATACCATGAAAATACACTCGCTTTGAATATAAATATACAGTTTTCTATTTATGACTTACGTGTTCACGTCGAACCCAAAGCTAATTTATTATGAAAATGCAAACAAAGTCGAGACTGTCTGTGGTCCCCCAGAGGTCTAGATAGTAGACCACATGAGTCCAGAGACCAGACCAGACTATGTGGAGGAACCAGAGACTATCTGTGGTCCCCCAGAGGTCTAGATAGTAGACCACATGAGTCCAGAGACCAGACCAGACTATGTGGAGGAACCAGAGACTGTCTGTGGTCCCCCAGAGGTCTAGATAGTAGCCCACATGAGTCCAGAGACCAGACCAGACTATGTGGAGGAACCAGAGACTATCTGTGGTCCCCCAGAGGTCTAGATAGTAGCCCACATGAGTCCAGAGACCAGACCAGACTATGTGGAGGAACCAGAGACTGTCTGTGGTCCCCCAGAGGTCTAGATAGTAGCCCACATGAGTCCAGAGACCAGACCAGACTATGTGAGGAACCAGAGACTGTCTGTGGTCCAAACAACAAGGTCTCTGCTCTATTTATGTCTAGATGACCTTATTTGGAGTGTTGATGGAGCAGCTACAATGTTAGCGTAGCCTAGCACCATCAACCAGACTCCATTCAGAAAACCAGCGTTTTAACAGTAGTTATCTTGTGGTCTTGCAGACTGACCTAACAAAGCATGACTCAGCACTTTTTACTGATCACCATCATTATGGAGTTATTTCAGCATCCTTTTCATCTGGTTATTGATATTAAATCACAGATACATAGTTTATTCTGGTTCCTCCAGCTGTGGTGGACCAGCCCACGTGGGTCTTGCTAGATCCAATGAATCCAGCTTGGTGAAATCCACCGAGCACCTCTGGATGATGTCATGAACCCAGACAGGATGGGGTCTGGGTTCCTGGTGGGACTTCAACATGTACAAAGCAGCAATGGTGGTTTCAGCCATGATGGAGGAGACCTGGTTGGGGTCTACGTGGAGGGAAGCCCCGCCTCCTGACGCAGATCAACACCAAGATCCAGCAGTCAAACTCACGTGAGTAACACAAGGTTTACATTTGCTTGTTAATTTGGCTGTTCTTGGTCACGTCTCCGTCCTTCGTGTATCTGATCTTTCACCAACAAATATAAACCAGCAGCACTTTCAAAGTCTGTTTATTCTCGGCGACAGCGTGAAAGCCTGTTCCTCTGAGCTCCTAAGTGACACCCGAACAAATCCCTCCCGCCCCCCTCCCCCCGGAGACGGATTTACATTTCTGAATCAAAGCTTCAAATGCTGCCACAGTACAGAGAAAACCCTCTAAACGCATTAAAGCAGACCTTCCCTTTTAGAAACGCTGCTGACATCATCAGTAGAAATGTGATGCATAAATTAGTTTTATTATAGTTTTAATTCAAAATGCAAAGACAACGTCTGAAGAAGGTGAAAGAGGAAGACTCCCGTATGAGCCGAGGTAAGTTATGTTTGTCTTTCTACGACATAACAAGAAGCGATAAATCCCTTATTTAAACAAGTGACGTAGAAACTTCAACAAACAGTAACAATAAAAAGTGAGAATGATTATATAAGAAAAGGATCATTAAGGTGTAAAAGTCAGAACAGACACTTAAATGTTATTATTTAGGATGTAGATCTTCAACATGAAGCAGGAAACGTATGTATTCCCTCTCATGTCTGATGGGTCATTGATGTTGAATGTTGGTTTGTCTGCTGAGCGGCGTACGACGGGACGACGGACGGCGTACGACGGGACGACGGACGGCGTACGACGGGACGACGGACGGCGTACGACGGCGTATCCGGACGGCTGTACAATCAAACTAAAAACAGAGCAGAGAGAGGGGGGCAATAGCTCTTCAGAGAAAAAAAGGTCGCAAATTTGCCACTTTATAAATATATATAGCCGACATATAAACACCGGATGTTTGCCGTTGCTATGACAACAAGTGAAAGCTACTGCTAGCATCTTAGCCCAACTGCCCGGATCAATAAACACCCATAAGATGACAGTTTGTCCTCATATGAATAAAAGCAACAATAAGCATCAACATCATCACCCTAAGGACCTTAACGAGGTGATGTCACACGTTGGGATGATTCATTACAAACATAAACGTACAATCATGGGAAGTTAGCTAGCATCGATGCCGCTTGTTTGGTAGCATCATATTAAACTCACAAATTTGTGACTGTTTTTTTCCTACCTGATACGCCGTCGTAGCTTCATGTGTTTCTGAGGGTCTTAATTCCCTTTAAGAAGGAGAGCTTCCCTTCCGCTGTATTAAAGGTCGGACCTTTACCTACATTTAGATTTTACCTGTAAAAGTAAACACCTGTATGCAGGTCAGTTTCTCCTGTTTCATCTCGTAGCAGAACCAGCAGCAGACAAATGCACCATGGGTAATCTGATGTGAGCCAATACAAGAAATCCGCTGGTAGGACAGCGTGGACATGGTTGACATCTAACTTCCAGCTGGGATGTAATTACATGGAGCCGTTGGAGGCAGTGATTCATGTTATTGAGATTTAAAACGGCGACTTTGATTGGAAGCTCAACTATAAAGTGACAACATGTAATTTTACTAAGTTCCCTACAGAGACGGACGGCTCCATCAGTCAAACATGCTGAATATGAATGGGGGAGACGGAGGGAGAGGGGGGAGATGGGGGGGGACACTTGACTGCACCTCCTTGATGGGAACTCGTTGTGTTCTGACCTTTAAAGGTTGTATCAGCGATTGTGGTTGCCCTCACTTCCGTTGCGAGATCCAAAACAAACAGAGCCAGCTAGCCCCTCCCTCCCGTGTTTTGAAAATGATCCTGGATCTTCATGAACGTGATTGGTTGGAACACTGTTTATTGTGCTTTTGAGGTGTTGGTAGTACCATTTGTTTTTGTGTGCGATCTCGGAGCCTAGGCTTAGAGAGACGCGGTGTTTTGACGGCCTGCTTGTGGGGCGGGCAGCTAGCGGATCATGAGGTAAAAACAGATGAATGTGATCATTTATGTTTCGGCCCAGAATCGCTGATACAACCTTTAAGGCGCCTCCGTGTGTCTGGCTGTGAGAGCAGGAGGCCTGACAGCTGATTTGAAGCTCTGCAGCGTTTGGTTTAATGACCCCCCCCCCCCTCTGCTGAGTCTAATACGTCGTCCACCTGTGATTCTCTCCCCCATGTTAATGAGGGTGAAGCAGCGTATCAGTATGCAGCGTCCCACCTCCCTCAGCACAGAGCTGCTATCTGGACCACAGACACAACGGTTGCTCGGGGCGACGGGAAGGGAATGTGGATCGGAGACCCGAGTCCACCGACGTTTCATCACAGTTCCTCACGAAGTGGCAGAAACCGAAAAAAAAGAATAATAATACATTTGAATAAATGAATAATAATAATAGATTTATTTATAAAGTGCATCAAAGTGTCGTACAACAAGAAGAAAAAGACAGAAGGATCTCAGTCGAGTGTTTCATTTATGTCTTTTCATCACCTGGTTG
>NC_139917.1:32542598-32547598 GCF_963514095.1 Eutrigla gurnardus
CCTTTCATAGAGTTATATCGGTGATGACTCGACTGCTGGGCTGTGAGTGAGTGAGTGTGTGTGTGTGTGTGTGTGTGTGTGTGTGTGTGTGTGTGTGGGGGGCGGGACGGGACGTTATGATTATATTTGGATTTGAGTCCGAACGATGGATTCATCAAATGAAGAAGCGATTTCTCCTCGTTTCCACTTGTCGTTTCCTCGCCCGTTGCCATGACGACAGCTTATATTTAGCACCTTTAAAATATCGAAATGAGGCTGATTGGTACCCGCTGGGTTAAAGAGTCCAGAGCTGCTCCCTGATTGGCCACAGACAGCAGGTGACTGGTATGAAAGGTCTCGGAAGGTCACAGACCAGTGGGTCTTCTACCACTCAGGCCAGAGTTTTCTGTTCTGGAAGGTTGTTTTTGTCATTAATACATACTGAATGTCTCCAAAACAAAATGAAACATCATGAGGTTGTTCCTATCAAAGTCTGCGTACGTGTGCATGTGGAGGATGAACGGCTCAAACTCGGGACTTTCACCCAGGAAGCCAATGTTTGTGTCCCATGTAGAAACCAAAACTTGTTGTCATAGCAACGGCAAACATCTGGTGATGTTGTGGATGTATTTTTGCATTTCCTGATTAATGAAATGTAAAAGCTCTCCTGCGTAAATAAGTACATTTTCTAAATGCAACTTAAATGATAGAGTCCAGTTCCTCAGACCTCCGTGTTAAATATAGACGTTCCTACATTCTTCTTTTCCCCTCGTCTCTGAATAATGCCCTCGTTACTTTAACGATCTCACACATGCCGGCTTCATAAATACGGGGAGGATGCCACGTGTGTGGAGCAGCGAGCCCTGATGGCACCTACACAACATTTCCTCCCAATTAAAACTAATTAAGCGGCTCTTCCAGCAGCACTGCGGTGCTCTCACCCAGCAGCAGCTCGTACTCGCCGCCCCGCAGTCTTTACAGAACGCTAACGCTCCCTAGCCGCCTAGCATCCGTCATTAGCAAGAGCATTAGCCCCATGCTGGATCCAGCACGCGGCCCGCAGGCTTCATCTGCAGGAACGTCTCGACAGGATAATCAAGAAGAAGAGCTCCACTCAGACCAGTTTGATCCAGGAGACAATGTGCCTTTTATAAACATGTAGCTGTGAGTGATAGAAACAGGAAGTGGCGGTGGCGTTGAATGTTAAACAGCACGCTTACTTATTGATGCAGAACAACGTCTGGAGACGACACAAAGAGGAAGTTTGTTTGTGATTTTTCAGATAGAATATTACAAGATTGCATCAGTGTTGCCTGAGCTGCTTGAAAGGAAACTCAGTGTCCTCACACTGGTGTGTGTGTGTGTGTGTGTGTGTGTGTGTGTGTGTGTGTGTGTGTGTGTGTGTGTGTGTGTGTGTGTGTGTGTGCATGGTGCGTGCGTGTGTGTGTGTGTGGTGGCTGTAATATAAAGCTGTATGATTCTCATCATGATTGTTTCATAATCAAAGAGAAGAACAGACAAAGACGTCTAATTGGTCATTCGGGATCTGGTGAGTTAATGGAGGAAACCTCCGGTTCTGAAAAGTGAAGCCGAAGCTGAAGTACCTTAAAGCTGCATGCTCTCTGCCGGCCACCAGGGGGCGACTGCTCTCTTGATTGTATAGAAGTCTATGAGAAACCGGGGGATGAGGGCCGGGGGTCACTCTCTAGACCTTATAAAACCCTGACACCCCCCCCCCCCCCGTAGAACCCGAGGCCGAGGCTGTACAGCAGACAGCACAAATCCAGACAAACAGACAGATTAGCAGCAGCATAATGAGCTCCTGCAGCTGTGTGTGTTGGTTTATTGCTCCCGGCGTTCAGGAACCCGACGAGCTGCAGAACGTTAACGTTCCTCCGGTGAAACGTCTCTGATGATCTCCATCGCTGCTTCACAGCTGGAGAACAAACAAAACACTGTAAAATGACAGTTGAAGTAATAATCTCAAAGATTTTCATTTAAATAAATGTCTGTTCAGCCGGATGAGTGATGCTGATTGAGCCTTTAATGTATTTGTAGTTTTATGAACTTGGTGTCTGTGGAGCCATTTATAGATAATAAAATACGGAAAATACAATAAATGCATTGACTTTTTATAAGCCAGTGGACTTTTATTATGGTGGAACTTTGCAGCTAAGTGTTTAAATCATCTTAGTAGCTTACTGCTTTGGTAGCGTGGTAGCGACCTGTCAATCAGCAGGTAAGCCCCACCCCCTAAAGCATCCCCTGCTTTCTGGTCTGGTGGACTCTAAATGGACCATAATGTACTAAATGAACATCATGCTGGATTGAAGAAGACTTGAAACTAGAGATTGAGACCATAAACTCATGTTTACAATGTTTACTGAGATAAAACATCAAGAGAGAAGTAGGACCATTTTCTCATAGACTTCCATACAACCAGAGAGGAGTCGCCCCCTGGTGGCCAGCAGAGAGAAGTAGGACCATTTTCTCATAGACTTCTATACAACCAGAGAGGAGTCGCCCCCTGGTGGCCAGCAGAGAGAAGTAGGACCATTTTCTCATAGACTTCCATACAACCAGAGAGGAGTCGCCCCCTGGTGGCCAGCAGAGAGAAGTAGGACCATTTTCTCATAGACTTCCATACAACCAGAGAGGAGTCGCCCCCTGGTGGCCAGCAGAGAGAAGTAGGACCATTTTCTCATAGACTTCTATACAACCAGAGAGGAGTCTCCCCCTGGTGGCCAGCAGAGAGAAGTAGGACCATTTTCTCATAGACTTCCATACAACCAGAGAGGAGTCGCCCCCTGGTGGCCAGCAGAGAGAAGTAGGACCATTTTCTCATAAGCATTCTCATAGAGAGAATGCAGCTTTAAGGACCTTCATGGGGTTTTAATCTGAGAAAGCAACCTTCGCTGCTGTCTGCTCCGTGTTCCAGTCTGTTCAACTTTGTTGTGATCTTTTTTGTAAATGTGGAACCTCAGAATCATAGAAGAACGTGTGTGAAGCAGTTCCTCTAGTTTTTATGAGTCGCCTGGAAAGTTCAATGATGAATTCAATTTACACATCAGAGTGCAGTGAGATCCAGAAAGAGGATGGTGTAATAGATTGCAGTCACGTTGCCGTCACCACACGACGAAGCTGGCGACGGTTTTTAATTAGCCGTCTCAGTGTGACACCGAAACACTGTCAGCGCGTCTCAAAGCCCGTCCTGTCTGCAGCCTCGGTGTCGGCCCAACACCGGCTTCACAAGATTACATGACGGATGAGCTCGCGTCTCGTACGTGCTCCTTCTTCCCGGTTCAGAACAAGAACGTGTGTCACAATTAGGAATCAAAAAGGCAATTTAAAGCTCTGCCAAGAGACGAAGCACCAAACTTTATGACTGAGGTCGTTGGGTACATCTTCTGTAGCTGGCCTTCTTTTGAATCTGACTTGAAAACCAGACCATAAAGGGACCAATTTAACTTTCATGTTTATGTTCATTGGGAATCAATACAATTATTTACACCTGTGAAAGCAATTAAATATCCGAATGAAAGAAAACCGTCATCTTATGGGTGTTTATCGATCGGGGCGGTTGGGCTAAGATGCTAGTGGTAGATTTCACTTGTTGTCATAGCAACAGCAAAGAACTTGTTTGAATTGGCTATGACAATAAGTGAAAGCTAACGCTAGCATCCCGATCAATAAACACCCATAAGATGACAGTTTGTCCTCATATGAATAAAAGTAACAATAAGCATCAACATCATCACCCTAAGGACCTTAACGAGGTGATGTCACACGTTTGTGTCTCTTGCCTACAGTCAACCGTCGCCATAGAAACGGTTCTCTTCCTGTGTAGAGCCTGTTTTAACGTCTGCTAACAGGAACGTGACCCGTGTCGTCATCAGAGAGAGAGAGGGAGAGAGAGAGGGAGAGTTGGCTGAGCTGAGATTCTTCGTATGCGAGGCAGATTCTGTTGTTATTTGCCATCCGAGTCTTTTGACACATGTCCTCGTAATCCTGAGGAATAACAGGGATTTAAGAGGGTTATCGCACAGAGAAGACACACACACACACACACACACACACACACGCACACTGCAGAACTACACAGGAAAATATATTTATATGTTTATATATATTATATATTAATATATATAAATATATATATTTATATATTTGAAATGCTACATGTTTGATGATCACCATTTGATCACCTCCTTGGTGTTGCCGTAGTTACGGAGGACCTGCCTTCATCTGCCAGTGAAACGGCTGAAGGGTTTCTTTCACACAGAAGACATGAGATGAGAAATCCTGAATGAATCCGGCGAGCACCTGACTCTCAATAAACAAATAATGTTCATGTTTATTCATGTTAGTTAATATGGCTCTAATGTCCTGGTGACAGTTGTTGAGTCAGAAACAGCTGTTTGCTAACTGGTTAGCATGCTAACATACGGATCAGGATCACTGTTTAACACACCAGCTACGTCTCGTTAGCAGCATTCTTCAGTGTGAGTCATCTGACACCATTTTTGCTGAATGTACACTTTTGCTTTCAGCTGTTTCAGCTCTGTGGCATCCTCCAGTTATTGATCAATATTCATTGTGTTGGTTACGCTTTCAATGTTTTGTGTTATTTGTCACGTTTTTATCATATTAATGTGTGTTAAGACGTAAAACTCCACGTTAACAGTCAACATGTAAACAGTTAACGTTTTTCTTCTACTTTAAACACAACAGAGCTTTCCCTCACATTAGACCTGAGAAAATAAATCCTTCAATTAATAAATCAAATAAAAAAGATTAACGAAGATTAACAAACCTTTTTGTTTTTTGATTATTTTCTAACTGTTAGTGTATTTTCATCACATATGTATAGACCAGTTGAAGAGTAGAAGACGTGTTTGGGATGTTTTCTACTGTGTTGCTGTGTTGAGATGATGATGTATCACAAACCCCAGTGGAGTCACAACAGAACTAAAGCAGGTCTCATGGTGGACATGTCTGTCTGCCTGTCTGCCTGCCTGTCT
>NC_139917.1:32550098-32640098 GCF_963514095.1 Eutrigla gurnardus
AAGGCTCCACACGGGCCAGTGCATTATGGGAAGGGAGGATGAAGTGAGGGTGAAGCATTAAGCAGCGGCGGGGTGCGTTCACAACAAACACATGAAAGCAGGAGGAAGTGAAGGCGGCGGGGAGGAAGTGAAGGCGGCGGGGAGGGCTTAACCTATTAACGCTGCAGGTCTGTCACGCCGTTAAGCCTCTTAGCGGGACCTTTCGGAGCCGAGAGGCGGTGAGAATGTCAATTTGGGCACTTTCTCTGCTGGTAATTACACTCTATCTCCAGGCTAATGGCTTATTTTTGCATGCGGACAGAACAAGGAAAGAGACATTAAAAAAAGGAAGGATTGAAGCAGAGGACAAGCAGAGGAGAGGAAGGATTCGGAGCGTCTAATTGGTTGACGGGGTAGAAGTGTAGGACACGACTAGATAAGCTGCTGTCAAATGATATTTGCCAGAACTGCGTTACACTTTTAAGCTTTTCTTAACTGGAAACTCAAACTGTCGTATCGGAGCCAATAAAGTACAAAACAGCCGTTCAGGGCCCTAAGACCTAATAAAGAGGGTCCGGACTATCTTCCCTCCATGGTACACTAATTTTTATAGACATCACTCTACAATAACCATGTGCTTCTGTTTCTTGTAGTTTTGGAGCAATGGGCCTTCAGAACGATGTGATGTCATTCTGACTTGTTCTCTGTAAGTACAGTGAAGTAACCGAGTCCCTTAACGATAACGAGTTCCTTAAAAAAAGACTTGTGGACAGATTTTGGGATCAGTAGGAGTTCAAAAAGTTATGAAATCAATTTAAATTCATATTCTTACCGAGGAGTTTTAGAGCCACTGTAAACACTGCTACAATGCTAACAATATCTATGCTAGCTAACTTACCATGAATGTACATTTATGTTTAGCAACGGCAAACATCCGGAGTTAGCGGAACCAAGCAACCTGTTTGTATCGGCTATTTATACTTTATCTGCGACTATCAGCAGCTGTCATTTAAAGAGGAGAAAATCACTCGTCTCAGGTTTCTGTCCCGCACGCCGTTTCTCAAGCCGCCGCCGCCGCCGGGAGGAGGAAGCAAGTGTGAAGACGTTAAAAAGGAGGAGACGGATTATGTTTGATTACTGGTGTCGGATCCAATCAGACATCACGGAGCAGATGAACTCACACGGATCCTGACGGCGGAGAAATCCAATTTGAATATATTACGATTTAGATGTGAGGGTTAAACACGTGTGTGTGTGTGTGTGTGTGTGTGTGTGTGTGTGTGTGTGTGTGTGTGTGTGTATGTGTGTGTGTGTGTGTGAGTGTGTGTGTGTGTGTGTGTGTGTGTGTGTGTGTGAGTGAGTGTGTGTGTGTGTGTGTGTGTGTGTGTGTGTGTGTGTGTGTGTGTGTGTGTGTGTGTGTGTGTGTGTGTGTGTGTGTGTGTGTGTGTGTGTGTGTGTGTCGACCCACTTCAGGTCCTCCTGATGGTCGTTCTGTTCTCAGGTTGAGAAGCTGCTTTAACGTGTCTTTGTTTTACTGAATATCTCTGATGATGATGCTGAAGGTCATCTGACCTCTGACCTCGGTATCAGCTGACTCATACACCCTCACAAGGTTAAACGTCCATCTTCTTCTCCCTGTTCACACTCATCCTTCATGTCCACCTCCTCTCCTCCTCCTCCTCTTCACCACCTCCTCCTCTCCTCCTCCTCCTCCTCTTCACCACCTCCTCCTCTTCACCACCTCCCCCTCTCCTCCTCCTCCTCCTCTTCACCACCTCCTCCTCCTCCTCTTCACCACCTCCTCCTCGCCGCTCATTAGCTTCGCTGCCATCTACTGGTGATGATAAGACACTAATCATCTCCAGCTCCAGACCAGCATCTCTAAACAACAACAACAACAACAACAGCAACAACAAGAGCAACAACAGCAACAACAACAGCAACAACAACAACAACGCTTCCAAGTGAAAGTCATGAGTTTGGAGGTCGTTCAGAGCAATTTGTGTGAACAAGAATAAATAGATAAATGTTTTGTGACTCACGGATGTAAACGTGGACACACACACACACTTATGAGGGGCCGTCTGGGACATAATTCAGAATTACCTCTCACACACACAATGTGAAATGCTCTCATATACACTACTGAAACACTCTCACATAAACAACTGAAAAAGTATTTGCTCACACACACTACTGAAACGCTCTCAAACACACTACTGAAACGCTCTCACACACACTACTAAAACGCTCTCACACACACTACTAAAACGCTCTCATACATACAAGTAAAACGCTCTCACACACACTACTAAATCGCTCTCACACACTACTAAAACGCTCTCATACATACAAGTAAAACGCTCTCACACACACTACTAAAACGCTCTCATACATACAAGTAAAACGCTCTCACACACACTACTAAAACGCTCTCATACATACAAGTAAAACGCTCTCACACACACTACTAAAACACTCTCACACACACTACTAAAATGCTCTCACACACACTACTAAAACGCTCTCACACACACTACTAAAACGCTCTCATACATACAAGTAAAACGCTCTCACACACACTACTAAAACGCTCTCATACATACAAGTAAAACGCTCTCACACACACTACTAAAATGCTTTCATACATACAAGTAAAACTCTCTCACACACACACTACTGAAACGCTCTCACACACACTCAGTGTGTATATATATATATATATATATATATATATATACACAGTATATGTACATATACAGTATGTATGTATATATATATATATATATATATATATATATACATACATACATATACATATAAATATACACACATTATATATATATATATATATATATTAGGGCTGTCAAAAGATAGATTTTTTTAATCGCGATTAATCGCATTTTGTCCATAGTTAACTCGCGATTAATCGCAAATTAATCGCATTTTTTGGCACATTTTTTTTTTCTTCTTCTAAATGTACCTTAATGTATTTTTTTCATATTCTTAATACTTTTAACAACATAAGGGCAAATATACTCGATTTATGAAAATGTTTATTTAACACTTCAAATATCCCCTTACCAAAACATGGGATCAAAACAGGGTTATAAGAATATATCACAAACAATTAAAGTGAACATGTCACAGGAGATAGTGTAACAGGAGATAAGTACAGTTAGGATATAAGTGCATTGGCTTGCAAGTGATATCTCAGACTGGACGTGCTTCTATGGTAGCTCATTTCATACCCACAGTACGCGCAGATGACTTTGGGCTTATCGACTGAACCATCTGGCAGTCTTTTGAAGGTGAATTTGCCGTTCACAAATCGATTTTAAACGCGTGTGGACGCGCCGCTTCCCAGTATTGCACGCTTGGTGGGCTGCCACTAGAGGATGATTGACAGGCGCTCTCCTTTAAACAACAACTTTTTGCGAGCGTTTGCGAGCGTTTGCGAGCGTTCCCGAGGCGGCGAGTCGAGCCCGGCGCCTCTGATTAGCATAAAGTAGATTCGACTTATACTTTAGGCAAATGAGGAGCGGCCAACTCGCGCGCCGTCTCTCGACATTCGCCGCAACGCCACCAGAATGCATTGCACGGCTTTTCACATAGACAATGAATGGGACGCTGGGAAACACCGCTGCCTGTGGACACGCACCTTCCCTCTGGATCAAGACTACAGGTGCCACCGACGGCCATAAATCATACAATGCGCTTTTTTTTTTTTTTTTAATACCGAGCGTTAATCGCGCGTTAAAAAAATTAACGCCGTTAAGAGGATGTTGCGTTATTAACGCGTTAACTTTGACAGCCCTAATATATATATATTTACGATGGCAACCACAAGCTGGTCAGGTGGTCTTTCATGGCTGTGTGGATGGCTTCAGCCGGACTATTATATACTTACGGTGCTTGTCCAACAACAGAGCCTCAACCGTCTTGTCATTACTTCTAGGAGGAGTACAGAACTTTGGATTGCCCTTAAGGGTCAGATGTGATCATAGTATGGAAAATATAAATGTTGCCAGTCTTATGTTGGAAAGAAGAGGATTGAACAGTGTTATTACAGGTGTATCAGTATACAACCAAATGATTGAGAGACTATTGATAGAACGCAATAGAGTCATATCTAGATACTTTATAAACATCTTTACCTTCATGGAGGAACAGGGTGTACTGGATTCATTGAATGAACTACATTTATTTTGTCTGCATTATGTTTATTTACCAAGGATTCAAAGAGTAGTAACAGAATTCATAAATCAATGGAAAAACCATGGCCTCTTCACACAACAGACCCCTCTTCAGCTGTGGCATTCAGGTCTCATTAATAATGCAGGAAAATTTGCATTGAAAATGATGGGAACCATGGAATAGATGTTTTTTCTTCACTTCTGCAGTCTTCAGTGAATAACATTTGAGTTATGTTAAGGTTTTTTAATACATTTTCTTCACTTGTGCAGTGTATTCCATGAATTAAAGTTTTGTTAAAACATTAAAACATTTTATGAAAAATAAATGAACATGATAAACACTGGCTGCACAGTGGTGTAGTGTCACACTGTCGCCTCACAGCAAGAGGGTCCCGGGTTTGATTCCCGGGTCGGTTCGGGTTCCTTCTGTGTGGAGTTTGCCTGTTCTCCCCGTGTTTACAGCGTGGGTTCTCTCGGGGTTCTCTTGCTTCCTCCCACAGTCCAAAGACATGCAGGATGGGGATAGGTTAATTGGTGACTCTAAATGTCCCGTAGGTGTGAATGTGAGTGGGAATGGTTGTCTGTCTCTACATGTTCGCCCTGCGATGGACTGGTTACCCGTCCAGGGTGTACCCTGCCTCCGCCCAATGTCAGCTGGGATCGGCTCCAGTCCCCCTGCGACCCTGAAAACAGGATAAGCGGTAGACGATGGATAGATGATCAACAATTGTTCAAAGGAACGAACGTTCAAAGACAGGTCAAGAGAGACAAACAGAGAGCTAAACAGGCAGAGGGAGAAACAGACAGAGACAGAAAGTGAGGCACAGAAAGGGATACAGAGCATATGTTCAGCTTGATTGTTTTTGATTAGGGAGTAGTATTACGTCCTTGTTGAAATGCTTATGCTGCTGTGTCCTGACTCTGAAATAAGAATGCAACAATCACGACTACATGAAAACAGCCAGTACAATATAAGTCATACTGCTAGAGGAAATACAAAACCAAATACTTACCACCACCCCCTATCAATATTATATCAATAATGGGTAATGGTTATTAATATCAGTTATATTTAACGCATTAATATTCATATTTAGGTCAAATATATATAGAGAGAGCGATGTTCGCTGGTTTATTTTATTAGGTGTATTAATATTGAACGTGTCGTGTGTCCAAATTGCACTCAAGTGACTATAAAAAAGAACAAAACAAAAAAACAAAAAAAACAGGAGCCAGTCGCCACGAGGCTAAGCAGGGGAAAACTTTACCTGCTGGACGCACTGGCTGTTCAATAAAACATATCTCCAAAGGAATGCTGGTTTGTGTATATTTATTGCAGCTAAAAAAACAAGCAGTGACATTGTGTTATAATGTTTTACTCTGATTGGTGTTGTTGTGAGGCTGCTCAGACTGTCTTAGAGAGTTCACACACCAGGTGAAGAACAGCTGCTTTTACTACCTGCTGACGTACTACCACGTGACTCACATTCCCGTATGTTACCATAGCAACAGCTACAAGACTACAAACAATACTGGCTGGCACCTACAAGCACCTAATTCGACAGTGTACTTCTTTGGGCGCCCTGCAAGTTTGCAGTAGATCTGAGATACTTAGGACCTGCGGAAACCCTGTTACGCCCGGTTCACACCGGCCGCCGAAGCGCCGCGAATAGCCACGGAACGGAGCGCTTCCTTTCGGCGCCCTTGTTAACCGATAGTAGTTCAGACCAGATGCAAAGCGCCGTGCCGCGATCGTTTCGCCGTCTGGTCTATTTTATGCGCGAGCCGCGAGCGATCAAGTCAATTCTGACAGGAAGTCACACATAGAAACACGTTTCAAAATAAAAGCAATTTCAAAATAAAATACCGCGATTGACAAATGCGATCGTATTTGTGTATCTAAACAGAGTAGAGAGATGAAAACCAACAAACAAACACACAGATACACACAAAGACACACACGCACACAATAGCTCTGAATAAACAACAACTGAGCAGAAAGTGAGGGCTCAATCCCCCGCATGTTTGTAGTGGTGGCACAAACAGCTAACTATTAGCTCACTACCATGCCATATTACGTTGCGTTACGTTCGATTAAACAATAATTTAGAAAAACAATATTTATAATTACCCTTTCCTCCTTGATGTAGATGAAGCGTGGACTGGAGCTGCAGTTGGCAGTGTTATGCTGCTGTGCTGTCCGGGAGGGGAAAAGCGACGCGATATGACTGCCCAGCGTGTCGCGGCTTGGATTTGCAACGTCAATTGCTGCCCGACAACGCATTTGACAAGGTTCTGATGGTCTCCGCTGACGCCAGTACAGTGTAAAGTAACGCTGCTGCCTCGGTTAGGCTACGTGCAGGCTGTTGAGCAGACATTAGTGTTGCAAACAACGTGGCTGACGATCAACACTTGAATCTGTTAATTGCGCAATTCTGTTGAACGGAAGACCTTCCGGTTTTACTGAAACACCTTCCGCTTTGACTGAAATGCCTTCCGGTTTAACTGAAAATCCTCCCACACACTATACTGAAACGCGCTCACACACACTACTAAAACTCTCTCATACATACAAGTAAAACGCTCTCACACACACTACTGATACGCTCTCACACACACTACTAAAACGCTCTCACACACACTACTAAAACGCTCTCATACATACAAGTAAAACGCTCTCACACACACTACTGATACGCTCTCACACACACTACTAAAACGCTCTCACACACACTACTAAAACGCTCTCACACACACTACTAAAACGCTCTCACACACACTACTAAAACGCTCTCACACACACTACTGATACGCTCTCACACACACTACTAAATCGCTCTCACACACACTACTGAAACGCTCTCATACATACAAGTAAAATGCTCTTGCATACACTACTAAAACGCTCTCATATAACCAAGTAAAATCCTCTTACAAATTAAAGTGAAGTAGTGTGTACGAGAGCATTTAAGTAGTGAATGTGAGAGAGTTTTACTTGTATGTATGAAAGCATTTTAGTAGTGTGTGTGAGAGCGTTTCAGTATTGTGTGTGAGAGCGTTTTAGTAGTGTGTGTGAGAGAGTTTTACTTGTATGTATGAGAGCGTTTTAGAAGTGTGTGTGAGAGCGTTTTAGTATTGTGTATGAGAGCGTTTCAGTAGTGTGTTTGAGCAAATACTTTTTCAGTTGTTTAAGTGAGAGTGTTTCAGTAGTGTATATGAGAGCATTTCACATGTGTGTGTGAGAGGTAATTCTGAATTATGTCCCTGACGGCCCCTCATACACACTCACACACACACACACACACACACTCACACACACACACACACGCTCACACACACACACACACTCACACTCACACACACGCTCACACACACTCGCACACACACTCACACACACACACACGCACACACACACACTCACACACACTCACACTCACACACACTCACACTCACACACGCTCACACACACACACACTCACACTCACACTCACACACACACACACTCACACACACACACACACTAACACACACTCACACACACACACACTCACACACACGCTCACACACACTCACACTCACACACACTCACACACACTCACACACACACTCACAGACACACACACACACACTCACACACACACTCACTCACACACACACACACACACACACACTCACACACACACTCACACTCACACACACACACCGTGATGCAGACGGACTGTCGGCCTGGAGCAGACGATTGTGTTAAACAGCATCACTGTCAGGCTGCATCTCCGCTTTTTCGTGTTATATCCTACGAATATTAAAATGACGCCAGTGCGCATGCGCAATTCCCTGCAGTGAAAAATGGCTTCCATTCCTTTCATTCATAGTGGAAAATGCAGCATAATGCAGCATAATGCAGCATTTTAAAGCTGTTTTGGCATTAAAGTACATTTTGATGACATTCCGAGCAAAACATATGCATTTTAATGCATTAATCCTTCAGTGATGTGTATGATCTTTCGTTTGTTGGTTAGGGTTAGAGTAAAGATTAAGGTTAGGGTTAGATCTGGAGGAGCCAGGGATCAAACCGGCAATCTTGCAGTCGCCAGCCAACCTTCCTTCCTTTTTTTAATGTCTCTTTCCTTGGTCTGTCCGCAAGCACAAAATAAGCCATTAGCCCATTAGCATCTTAATAAACGTTCAAATTTGTGACTTTTTGCGACTAAATGCACATTTATCAGGAAGCATCATCATCTCCTCGGCCTCTCGATTACCCTGATGCCTCGAAGGAAGGATCTCCCAGTCTGAGATCATATCTGAGAGCCACACGAGCGTTTCTGAAGGTTCGTGTCACAGAAAGAGTTCGTCAACATGACGGATGGACGTTAATCTCCACTTGTTCCTTTGTGCAGTGAAATGTGGGAAGTCGAGTTACTTAAAGGAAGAAAATGTCACTTAACGGAAAATGTTTCAGAAAGGAAAGTGCACTCCGTGTTGTGTGGAAGCTTTGAAGGCGTCTCTGACATAAACATGCCGAATCCTTTAGCAGGGCTTCAGCACGCGAAGCTTCTGCTGTTTGTTAATTACTCGGCTTAAAGCTTCAAAGGCTGGACGGACTCATTAAAGCAAAGAAGGAAACACACAAACAGAGTGAGATGAAGGAGAGGAGGGGGGGTCAGGAGGACCGAGGCGACACAGTATCTTGGTTGGTCCAGGAGACCAGGTCCAGGAGACCAGGAAGGGACCTGCTAGAATTATGTCACAAGGGGGAAAAGTTCTAACTGATTTAAAGTTCCACTCGTTAGGGTTGATGAGACTCAAACTTTTACTTCTGAATTACTGGTCTACCAACACCAAATGCAGTTGGAACCCAAGGGCCTGGGCTGCACCAGATTTCTGCCTAAAAGCCTATTAAGGCAGTTCACATCCTGTCTCACCTCGTACAGCTCGACAGTCACATCCTGTCTCACCTCGTACAGCTCGACAGTCAGATCCTGTCTCACCTCGTACAGCTCGACAGTCAGATCCTGTCTCACCTCTTACAGCTCAACAGTCACATCCTGTCTCACCTCGTACAGCTCGACAGTCAGATCCTGTCTCACCTCGTACAGCTCGACAGTCAGATCCTGTCTCACCTCGTACAGCTCGACAGTCAGGTCCTGTCTCACCTCGTACAGCTCGACAGTCAGATCCTGTCTCACCTCTTACAGCTCAACAGTCACATCCTGTCTCACCTCGTACAGCTCGACAGTCACATCCTGTCTCACCTCGTACAGCTCGACAGTCACATCCTGTCTCACCTCTTACAGCTCGACAGTCACATCCTGTCTCTTACTCACCAAAACCTGCAGAGTGTGTTTTTATAATCACATCACTTGTTCACTATGAAAGGCAGATCATCGCCGGCAGCCGAGCGGCCACCTCGCCATCTCCGCCTGCATCACGCTCCCTCGCCATGCAAGATAATCACTTCCTGATTGCGAGCGACGCCGCCTGCTACTGAACCGGCACTCGAACTCACAAAACAAACTGACGGCACGAGTTATTATCAGCTATTATCAGAATCCAACAATGAAGGCATTTTCAGAAAACAGGTGTTTGTGAGAGAGACGGAGGACGTATATATATATATATATATATATATATATATATATTGAAAGGTTGCATGTGTGTTGCGTATGATTCTGGGATCAGGTGACAGACTGAGAGTTGCCGATGGAGAGAGAAGTTGCCGCTGTGACATCACACACAGTCCCGGTGAAGGTCTAGAGTGTTTCCTGTCACCGAGGAGCTGCTGATGCTTCAGAGAGGAAACACGTTGGTCTGCAGGGACGAACCCGAGCGTCGCCGAGGACCGGAGTGTGTTGCACACTTCACTCTGTGTTGGTACCATCCTGCAGCTGCACCTGATGAGACTCCGTCTCTGATGTGAGTCTGAATCTTTGGGATTTGGATATAGAGTCTTAGATTGACGATCATAAGCCAGTATTTTATAAATCATAAAACACAGAAAAACAAGACTAAAAGAGTAATTCTCTGTAGCTTTAAAAAGCTTTCATGTTCCAATTAAACACAAAGGAGTGTGTTAAACTTTAGTTTTAAAGAAGATGAAGAGGCTCAAACAAACGGATGTGTTTCTGACAACAACAATCTGCTTTTTAGGAGCTTTTATCGTCACAAAAAGCAACAAAGAACACAGAATATAAAAACCCAGAAGCACTCAGAGTGACAACGATTGGCGCAAAAAGCCGTTTACATATCCAGCTGAATGAAGGTTTGCAGGCAGAAGCACTCAGAACCGTCATCCTTCCTTTGTCTGATCTGATCTGGGATCTGTGGAATGACTCGTCACTTCCAGTGTGAGGGATTTCTCTGTTTGCTGAACGTTTGTCTGCAGCAGACATGTTTGTTTCTCTCTGAAGGTTTTGTGTTATTAACAAAACTCACCTTTATGACTTCTACATGAAGCTCTTGAAGCTGTTACATGTTTGAGAAGTTGCTGAAGTTGCATGATTGTTGCAATTTTTGAGGTTCAGGGAGTCGCTTCAGATAAAAGCTCTACGTCGGTGTCCAAAACTGGTCCGGTGGTCTTAAGTCCTGTGTCTGTTGGACGATGGATTTCATGAGATTTCATCCCGGTTTTTAGTTTAACTTTACATAATCCAGCAGACAGGACGGCGTATCAAGACACCTGTAGGAAAAACAAACAAACATGGAGCCAAGAGAGGGGGGCAATATTCAGAGAAAAAGTGGCAATTTTGTGAGTTTATTACGATGCTAACAAGCGGCATCGATGCTAGCTAACTTCCCATGAATGTACATTTATGTTTGTAATGAATCATCCCAACGTGTGACATCACCTCGTTAAGGTCCTTAGGGTGATGATGTTGATGGTTATTGTTGCTTTTATTTATATGAGGACAAACTGTCATCTTATGGGTGTTTATTGATCGGGGCGGTTGGGCTGAGATCCTAGGTAGCTTTCACTCATTGTCATAGCAACGGCAAACATCTGGTGTTAACGGAACCAAGCAACTTGTTTATATCGGCTATATATATATTTATAAAGTGGCAAATTTGCGAGTTTATAAATATATATAGCCAATTACGTTAGCATCATAATAAACTCACAAATGTTCCACTTTTTTTCTCTGAATCTAGCCCCCTTCCCTCGGCTCCGATTTTATTTATTTTTTCCTACAGCAGCCCTGATACGCCGTCGAACACAAGTGATGTGCAGACGAAGCGTTTCAACAGAAACATCTTTTTCTGTGACTCGACGAAGTCACATGACGGTAATTCTCCATCACGGCCGTAAACAGCTATATATTATAATAATAATGCAACGACCTCCACTTGATTAAACCATCATCACATCTCATAAATAACTTCTCACAAGCTGAGAAGAGTTTTCCTGAAAGTCAGCAGAAACATTTTCTGTAATAAAATATTCCTGTAATCCTGTCGACCGACTGCTTCAATCAAGTTGACGCAGCAGCATTGCTTTCTCCATCAGCAAAGGCAATGAGAACAACTTGAGATTGGATTAGAGGCGTCATGTCACACACACACACACACACACACACACACACACGGCGTACCTGCTTGAAATGGAAATGTAAGCACCACGGACAGCTCCTCCAGGACTCACAGTGTTGCAGCGATGTTACTCAGCCGGAGCTCCGGGCGACAGAAGCAACAACAGACGTTAGACGGATCCACACGAATCCATTCCAACATGAAATCTGGTAAAAATATCTCTTTCCAACCTGAAATACAATAAATATACGCTGTTCCGCTGAACTCGGGAGATTTTATGCTTAATATGACATGAAAACCTATTGAGACGATGCAGAACTGAATAGATTTTATTAGTAATTATTATCAGCATATACAGATTGAAATAAAGCTTCTCTTTTCTCTGCGTAAGTGAATGAAGTGACCATATTTGGAGTGTGGAGGAGCGACGGGTGGATCTGATCTGAGCTGCACCCTTAGTGGTTCTGGATCCATGTGGTTTCTGGTGTGAAGCTGCTAACGAAGTTAGCTTCATAATTCAAGGTCAACTTTACAGCTAAGTGTTAAAGTCACTAAATGTTTACTGAGATAATACATCAAGAGAGAAGTAGGACCATTTATATAAATTTATAAACTTGCTCATTTGTGAGTTTTTTCTGTGACTTTTGCCCCCTCTCTTGCCATCATACACTGAACTACATCCTGGTTCCATTTAATGTAAGGAACTTGGTGGACTTGGTGGACTCTTTTCTGCTGCATTTGAAGCCGACGTTCAGGTATCAGGTAACGATCTGCCTCCCTGAATTAAAACGCTGCAGAAACTTCGATGTGAAAGACAAGAACAAACTTCTGTTGCAGACGAAATATAATAAAATAAATAAAATGCTGTTTATTCAAAGAAAAAGAGGACTTGATCTCATCCAATTATTTTGTGGGGAGATGGCAACTATTTCTAAAGGGATAACAAGCATTAGATGCTCTTTGTTTACACGTTTAGTTTCGCTGCAGATTTTCCTATGAACTGTGTCTTTTTTTTCTCAAACAAATCCGGTACAACTACAGGTACACGTGTGTTCAGTGCGATGAAGCAGCTCATCTTCTCTCCTCCTGTCATCACTTCCTGTCATCACTTCCTGTCTCCAGACGCTCGATGATGTGCAGCATTTTCAGACGATGTTATAATTGAAAGACGCCGTCATCGGCGACAGCAGGTTTCTTTCAAGTTGTCACAAATGTTTGGTTTGAGGCTCGTTGTTGTTTTGCTTTTTTGTTAAATAGTCAACTATATAATTATTACCATATGGATTATTAGAGTCAGATTCAACATGATGTTTATATTTATTTTTTACCAAAATGTCTGCAGATGAGGGGCTGCACGGTGGTGTAGTGGGTAGCACTCTTGCCTCACAGCAAGGGTTCGATTCCCGGGTCGGCCCGGGTTCCTTCTGTGTGGAGTTTGCATGTTCTCCCTGTGTAAGCGTGGGTTCTCTCCGGGTTCTCCGGCTTCCTCCCACAGTCCAAAGACATGCATGGTGATAGGTTAATTGATGACTCTGAATTGCCCGTGGGTGTGGATGTGGGCGTGAGTGGTTGTCTGTCTCTACATGTCTCCCTGTGATAGACTGGTTACCTGTCCAGGGTGTACCCTGCCTTCGCCCAATGACAGCTGGGATCGGCTCCAGCCCCCCCGCGACCCTAAATACAGGATAAGCGGTAGAAAATGGATGGATGTCTGCAGATGATCATCTGAGTTATAGGACGGCGTATTTGGGCAACGAAGCCGAGAGAGGGAGGCAATATTCAGAGAAAGAAAGTCTCAAATGTTAGAGTTTCTAAATATATATAGCCGATATAAACAAGTTGCTTGATTCCACTAACACTTGATGTTTGTCATTGCTATGACAACAAGTGAAAGCTACCACTAGCATCTTAGCCCATCCACCCCAATCAATAAACACCCATAAGATGAGATGAGAATTTGGCCTCATATCAATAAAACCAACAATAAGCATCAACATCATCACCCTACTGATTTCAAAGCATATTTGTTTAGGAAGAAATGTATGAAGTGTGACCACAACATTAATAAGCCTGTTAGAAATATATGTAAGCTAATATTTAGCTCCAGCTTTTCTTTCATTTTGGGAAAATATTGCTGTTCCTGTTTTAAGCAGGAAAAATAGGAAAGAAAACGTCATGTTAATCTTATGATAGTTTCCAGAGTTCAAACCGTGAAGCTCAAACGCTTCGACTCAATTAGGAAATGCGTGACAATCTCGGAGGCAACTTTTAATTTGGCAACGAGCTCCATCATTAAAAAGTGCTGTTTTCATGCTTGTTAGTGCTTTGAAATCTGTGGCAGACGACAATTTCAGTTGTGTGTGTGTGTGTGTGTGTGTGTGTGTGTGTGTGAGTGTGTGTGTGTGTGTGTGTGAGTGTGAGTGTGTGTGTGTGTGTGTGTGTGTGTGTGTGTGTGTGTGTGTGTGTGTGTGTGTGTGTGTGTAAGCTCTTTCAAATACAAGCTTCCACCTCCTGTCACATAATTCCTTTAAATTTGTCAAGTATTTCTTGTAATTTCCAGCTAAGACGATTATTATAATAAGAAGAGCTTCTCTCTGATAACAGCAGGCATCTTTTATTCTTCTAATTTATCCCTTTGATTTGACTTCCTGTTTTCAGAGTAAACTTCGATTTCAGTGTCTTTTCAAAATAAACTTCGATTTCAGTGTCTTTTCAAAATAAACTTAGATTTCAGGTTCACTTTACTGAGGGGTATTCCACCAAACTCGCTAATTAAAGCGGCGCTTACCTGGTTAAGCCTGGTTAGAACTAACGCCAACTTCCACTTGCGGCTAAACCCGTTCCATTAACGCATTTCAGCCGCGCCTTGTTGAGGCTTATTCAAGCCAGGCTAACGTTGTCTTGTGTTACGCCGTTCACTGGATATGAAGCCAGACCAGAACCGTGAATGTCGAATCATCGAGAAAATGGCAGAAAAGACCAGAGCAAAAATTATTGATGGAACTGTACGAGGAGTACAAACCCATCATAACCAATAAAGGGAATACTGTAGTGATAAATAAAAATCGCGAGACTGCTTGGGCAAGAATTGCCGAGCGATTAAATACGGAAGTACCGTTAAGAGTAACATGTTCTAATATAACACTGACTACATTTTCTCTAACGTGAGGATAGTGTAGAGGTAACGCGCCGGCTTTGTACGCTGCCGGCCACAGTTCAATTCCCGACCATGGAAGTTTGTGAAACTTTTTTCTTTGGCCGGAACACACACTCTCTCCTACACTCTCTCTCTCTCTCTTTTTTTTAGATAGGCCTAGTAAATGCATCTACATTGGCCAACTAATTTATCTCAACAATTCAATGAACACATTCAATGAATCTATTAATGAACTCACCTGAAAGAAATTTATGTGGCTGAAAATTGCATGCAGCAATGCCTTTGTCATTGGGATCTATAACATGCTATTAATAATAACATCTTTATATCTATCATGTTTTTGCAAGTTATATTTGGGTTCTCGGGAAATTGTATGACATATTTATCATAGTTAAGGTAAAATGTTGGTCTAGTTCTCTGATCTAAAGACAATTATACAGGGAAAAAAAAAAAAAACACACACAAGATGTCCTTGCCGGGATGTGAACCTGCGATGCCCACATTCAAGGGCAGGTGCATCACCACTCACCCAACTGGGGGATTTAGATAATGATATGGCCAGTCGGTGTTAAACAAAATAAACGATTTATTCATATTTTTTTAATTGCAAGCATGTATTCTTAGAAGCTTGATGAAAATATAGTCTGTTTGTGCTTCATATATGTAATTTTGGTAATTTTTGGTCTTTCACGTGATGAAATCACAAGGACTAGGCTTGGCGGAACCTTCTGCTGGTACAGTTGTTTCCGACAGACGGACTTCTCTGAAACCCCCGCTAAAGTAAGCCTGATGGTTAGCCTGCCCCGGAGCAGGCTAGTTTGGTCGGATAAATTCCCATGGTTACTTAGCGGAGAGTCCCTCAAGTCACGTTGATGGAACGCAACTCTCGCTAAAGGTAGCGAGGCTTATCGGAATTAGCCCGGCTTTGCGCTTAGCTAGTTTGATGGAATACCCCTCAGGTGTCGGGAGGCCAAAGTGCCTTAAGCTTGCATTCTCTCAGCTGGCCACTTGGTGACGAGGGACAACCTTGGTGGACTCCTGCTGAAAACAGAAATTATTCAAATGAATTCAAATAGAAAATAGTAGATTAGAGTCCAAACAAACTTGCTATTGTATCTCATCCCCCAGCAGCCCCGACTACTTCAACCTTCATCCACATCAACATGTTTCACCAGATCACAGCAGCAATAAGACTACCTGTTATCTTTCATTTAAAGCCATACACCCTATCTCTGCAGGTAAGAGAGAAAGTAAAGACTTAGCGATCGGCGGGTTGATAGATGTGATATGTGCCGGAGCATGTGTGTGTGTGTGGGCGAGTCGTTCTAAAGCAGAATGCTCTTCAGAGTTTTAAACAATCTGTTAGAATAGATCAGGCTGAGACACGTAAGTGGTGGTGGGCGCTGCATCTGTAATCGCTGCAGCGGTTCATTAATATACTGCTGCTGTGTGCACACAGTGAGAGTCGAGGCTGCTGGATGAAGACACGCAGAACGTTTGTTGCCAGCGCTGTAATGAACACCGGCTTTACCCCGCTCCCTCTGTTTGCAGGAAACATCCTCAGTGATGTTTTGTGTAAGACAGAAACCGACACAATGAGGAAACAAACGAGCTCATTGTTGATGCACAAAACTCACTCGCCTCCACAATGTTGCTTCACGTAACGTTCAACGTGTGGGACGGAAACTTGTTTTTATTTTGCATGAAGAAATGATGGAAGTTTAAGAGAAAGTCATTCTTTTATCACAGCGAGCTCCTGGTTAAAGTTGAATAATGATAGTCTGTTATTTACTACACAAAATGTGTAATTACAACGGAGTATCAGGGCCACTGTAGGATAAAACATACAGAGCTGACAGAGGGGGGCAATACTCTGATTAGTTTATCACGATGCTAACAACCAGCGTTGATGCTAGCTAACTTCCCATGAATGTACATTTATGTTTGTAATGAATCATCCAAACGAGTGACATCACCTCGTTAAGGTCCTTAGGGTGATGATGTTGATGCTTATTGTTGCTTTTATTTATATGAGGACAAACTGTCATCTTATGGGTGTTTTATTGCGGTTGGGCTAAGATGCTGCTTGTTGTCATAGCAACGGCAAACATCCGGTGTTAGCCAATATAAACAAGTTGCTTGGTTCCGCTATGTAGAAACTCACATATTTGCCACTTTTTTTCTAAGAATATTGCCCCCCTCTCTCGGCTCTGTTTATTTTATAATTTTTTTCTATAGTGGCCCTGATATGCATCGTATGTAATACTGTGGAATAGAAATATTAATAATGTGTTTCCTGCCTCATGTTTCCTCTCTCCATCTGCCGACATGCATCCATCCATGTTCTTCACTGACGTGGCGGTTTTAAAGATATAATTCTCGCATTTTTTGTATATAAAACCATGTAGTTGGATGAGGACGCTCAGTCTGACAGCAGACTGCTCCCCCTGGTGGTGGGAGGCTGATCTAAGTGACTCTGAGTGATAAAAACGGTGATGAGGAAACAGCTCATCAACGCTCACTCTGCCGACATCAAGGCTGATAAACAAGCGAGGAGCCTGTAACAGCGCTGGTTCAGGCAGCCGTCGAGCTGCAGAGGCTTCAGACTCAGCAGTCGACTTCTTTTCATGCTGATGGATGATAATGTGGATTTTAAACACTGCTTGTGTAGCGCTGCTTGACTGGAGGACCATTTCCACACAATTCTGTATCAAGAAAATCCAAAAATAGTGTCTAGATAGATAGGTAGATAGATAGATAGATAGATAGATAGATAGATAGATAGATAGATAGATAGATAGATAGATAGATAGATAGATAGATAGATACATAGATAGATAGATACATAGATAGATAGATACATAGATACATAGATACTTTATTGATCCCGAGAATCAACGTGCAAGTTCTGACCTTTCACCCCGCTAACTGCAGCACACAAAGATGAGAACCGAAGCTGGTCTATAAAAAGCACCAGACCTGGACTAGTTTACACAGTCATCCTCCTCCTCCCTGTTGTAATCAGCTGAATGGGGACCAGAGGAGGACGGGAGAAAATGAGATAAGGAAGCTTCGGTTACGCTCGGTGAGGAAGAACTAAAGGCTGAGCAGAGGATGGTTGCAGATAGTAATGAGGAAGATGAAGGTGACATAGAGGAAGAGGAAGAACAATAGAAGAGTTCAAATGAATGATGGGTAGAAAGAGAAAATGCCTGGTGAAGGAAAAGTGAAAGTAAAAAGGGAGCGGCTCAAAGAAAGAAGGTGAAGTGAGTAAGCGAGAGAGAGTGCAGTTAGCAGCAGGAAGCCATCCATCATTCCTGCTGCAGATTTCTCAGGGGACCAGGTCTCGTTACAGACCTGGTCTGTGTAGAATACCAGTATCACGTAAGACTTGATTATTCGCTCCCTCCGCCATGCGGTCGCTACGTCCTGCATTACAATCTCAGTTGGTGATAAAGTTCTACGCTGATGACAAACACCTTTTGCATCCAGATTTTGATCAAAACATTTTCTCCTCATTTAATTCTCCGGCTCACTGGATGCGTGGACCAGCGGACCAGGAACTTGTGATGTTGTGGGTTTGCATCTGACGACACCCCCCCCTCCCTCCCCTTCCACCCCCCCCCCCCCCCCCCCCCTCCAATGTGAGAACAGTGAAGTGATATAAGAACTAGTGCAACGCCTTTGCTGTAACTGTGGAGATGACAGTCCAACTCATTCTGCCAGGGATCCCAAATGAGCGAGGAACACTTTAAGTTTAATCGCTCCCCCGTGCTAACGGGGTCATCCGTACCGACGTTATCAAAAGGCTAATTCTGCTCTGGAACTAGAACATCAGCGTGCAAGAAGGTGATATACAAAACACAATTATCGAAATGTGATTATAATGACATTTTTAAAGCCGATCAGGAGGGAAAGGAGGACACACAAATCTCTTTAGTCTCTCTCACGCGAGGTGGAAATGATTCTCAGTAATTACAGTTCACATCGTGTGAAAGGGAACTCCTGAAGGTGATCGTATATCCAGAAGTCATTATAGCAAATTACATCTCACGCACAATAATGGGATAAGGATATTAAATATAAATGCATGCACCCCCCAACCCCCCCAACCCCCCGGGGATCCAGCCATAGGACTAATCTATAAAACCACATCATCAACTACAGCCGTGAAGATTAAAGATGTAAATCTGCTCTTTTAAGGTGGATTCTGATTCATGTCTGAGTTCTGGACGGCCATCAGCCACTTTAATTAAACGGCAAACACTGCTTAGTCTCGCTGTTTATGAATCTGGATGATTAGAGCGATGCATTGTGGGTAATGGATTATTATGTTTCTTTATACCAGTTTAACAAACTCATTTATTAAAGTTCCATTATATGATATTGATAACGTAGTTCCTATAATGAGATACATCACGTGTGGTGGTTTTGTTTGTTTCTTGTTTTTTTCACCCGTAGTGTGTTTGCTTCATAATAAACTCTTACGTTGTTTACAGTCTCAGCTTCGGGCTCTCTGTACTTCACACAGGTCCTACCAGGCATTAGGAGGGAAAATTTACTTTATTTGAAAAAAGAGCAGAGCTTATTATTATTCACTGTAATCAAAAACTGCCACGACTCCAAACTTCACATGTGAACGTTTTCTCAGAGGAGCTGCTCGACTCATCATGCATGAGTCTGTTTAATTAGCACCGTGGAGGTTTCTCATCCGAAAGGTTTCATCCCAGACCTGTAGGGCCAGATGTGTAAAGTATGAAATATGCAAATGCACCAAAAAAAGGGAGCGTCAACATTTTAAAAAACCCTCTGAAACATGTCTGATAAAGTGACGAAGAGAGAACGTGGATTAATGGTGGAGAACTTCGGGAGCATCCGAAGCTTCAGGGGTCCAGACGTCATAACATAAAAAAACCTGCTACGTAAAAAAGTTTGTGTTTTATGATGGCGTATCAGGACCACTGTCGAAAAAAAATCTTAGCAGAGAGGGGGGCAATATTCAGAGAAAAAGTCTAAAATGTGAGACCTTATTACGATGCTAACAAGCAGCACATGATTATACTAGCTAACGTCCCATGAATGTACATTTATGTTTGTAATGAATCTATCCCGTCCAACGTGTGACATCACCTCGTTAAGGTCCTTAGGGTGATGATGTTGATGCTTATTGTTGCTTTTATTTATATGAGGACAAACTGTCATCTTATGGGTGTTTATTGATCGGGCTGGTTGGGCTAGCAATGGCAAACATCCGGTGCAACTTGTTTGTATTGGCTATTTATATTTATAAACTTTCTTCTCTGAATATTGCCCCGCTCTCTCTGCTCCGTTTTTTTTCCTACAGTGGTCCTATGATGAGAACCGTTTGCTTTAATCTCTAATCATCAAGTTAATATAAATATGATATAAATATAGTTCCGTTAAATATCTATCCCAAAGGTCCACCAAAACACCAGGAAGAATCCATATCATCTCGTTCCCACATGATTAAACTGCATCGTTCACACTTCTAATCACACATTTATTCTTTCTAAAATGTTTGGAGTTGCAGAAGCTTTGACTCTGAATCACTCAGCCAGGAGGTTTATTAGTGTCGCTGTGTAAACATACAGGAGACGTGCACGTGCACGGAGGTGTGTGCACGGAGACGTGCACGTCTACCAGCACACGGAGCATCATGCATATGCTAATGAGCTGCATGTGGCTGTTCTTCAGGTGACTGGTTTCATTTCACACTCGTGGGAATTCACTTGACTGATTAGCTACAGAGGATTAATCAAAGTAACGAGGCGGGGGAGTCAGAGGGAGGGGGGGAGTCGGGGGGTGGGGGAGTCGGGAGGGGGGGGACTCATGCTTCATCTGGAGGATGCACTACAGCGAGGTCCAGGGAGACCCGGGCCGCCAGAGTCCCAGAAAGAGCCTCGGCTGTACCACATGTGTACATATCCGTGAAGGGAAGGAAGGAATCAAAGGAAGGGGAATTATTGATACATGATTGTAACGTGGAGAAACATGGCTGGCTTTCTGATCACCGGATCATCCACCCCCCCCCCCCCCCCCCTCCTTAAAGCTAACTACCAGGTTTTGTTGCCTGAACATGATTCAAATAACAGTTTATGGGTTGATCAGATCCATGAATCTCTTTCGTGTGACACTTATTGTTGTTTGTTGGCTAACTAACTATCTCCCCATCAACCCTCGAGGGTCTGATACCAGATCTGATCCCAGATGCAGGGTTCCTCCACCTTCTCCAAAGTCACATTCAAGCCCTTTTCAAACCTTGAAAAACCTCACTCAAATTCAAGTTTTTTCAAGGATTTCCAGCACCCGTACCAACCCTGCAGATCTCAGTCGCTGCCTCCAACCGTTAGTTTGCAGCTCAGTAAGTCCACTAACTCTCTCTCTCTCTCTCTCCCTGTTTTATTTGCCTTTCAGCTCCTGATTGTGTTTTGCTGCTGTCATCAAGAGGACAGATAGGATTTCTCTGTTTGTCCCGAGTGCTTATCTGCTGCTCGTCTTGTTTTGATTTTAATGAGAATTTTCTTTTTTCTTTTTTTAAAGATAAAAGAAGCTACATTAAAAGGTAATGTTCTACAGTGAAGGCAGTCTGGATGACAGTCTCTGGTTTTCCACATAGTCTGGTCTGGTCTCTGGACTGATGTGGGCTACTGTGGTAGAAACTCACAATGTGCAGAATTGTAGAATGTAAAGGAGTTCCTTTCTTTGTCCTCTTTGGAAACGTTGCTCTAACTCAATATTAAAACATTAAAGATAAATGAAGCCGTTTTTCTCCAAAGTTCTGTGATGTGGAAGTTGAGCAGTTCTCTCTGAAGTTCCACCGTGTTTCTGTCTTCACAGCGAGACTCTTCACGTCGGCAGCCGACATCCACCGTCGAGCTCGTTTCACCTGATCTGCTGCCAGCAGCGCTCTTCATCCTTCAATCGACATCAGCGCCGGCCGACGAAGGGAAATGTTCTGTCTCTTCCTCCTCTTACTCGTGGCCCGGCATCAATAATTCAATCCCCCCCCCAGAGACAACCGCCTGCCGAACTGATTAAACATGAAGACAGAAAGAGAGACTGCAGAGGTGTGAGGTAATGACTAGCGGTAGCTTTCACTTGTTGTCATAGCAACGGCAAACATCCGGTGTTAGCTGAATCAAGAAACTTGTTTGTATCGGCTATAGATATATATTTATAAAGGGGCAAATTTGTCACTTTTTTTCTCAGAATATTGCCCCCCCTCTCATGGCTCATATATATATATACCATCAACCATCAACACTATATATATATATATATATATATATATATATATATATATATATAGTGTTGATGGTTATTAAGGTTAAGGTAAGGTCCTAGACAATGCATGATGTTCTCACAAAGACACAAGAGCAGAAATGTGTGTGTGTGTGTGTGTGTGTGTGTGTGTGTGTGTGTGTGTGTGTGTGTGTGTGTGTGTGTCTCCATCCAGCCATCCAGAAAGCCCAATATTATCCCCGTCACCAAGTAGGCGTGGGCAGCATAACTCAGCTGTCTGTGATTTACATGGCCGTGCTAATGCACCGTCGTTAGGTGAAGGAAGCGTCACATTAATATTGTCTCCTCTCTTTAAATCTGCCACTTCCTCTGCTTCCCATTTGCCAGGCAGCCGACCGTGAAGGAACTTCTGTCCTGAATCCTGCAGCACGTCTGAGCTCTGTGATTGTGATGCAACTGTTGAAAGGTCGCTACTACGGCCTCACTACCTTTGCTACCACGCTACCTTTGCTACCTTTGCTATTACACTACCTTTGCTACCAAGCTACCTTTGCTATTACACTACCTTTGCTACCACGCTACCTTTGCTACCACGCTACTTTGCTACCTTTGCTACCTTTGCTACCTTTGCTATGACACTACCTTTGCTACCTTTGCTACCACGCTACCTTTGCTACCTTTGCTATGACACTACCTTTGCTACCTTTGCTACCACGCTACCTTTGCTACCTTCGCTACCTTTGCTACCTTTGCTACCTTTGCTACCTTTGCTACCTTTGCTACCTTTGCTACCTTTGCTACCTTTGCTATGACACTACCTTTGCTACCTTTGCTATGACACTACCTTTGCTACCTTTGCTACAATGCTACCTTTGCTACCTGGTAACCATCTCTACGACAACATCAAATAGCGGCAAAAAATGGAGTACATTTTAAATTAAATTAGACTTAAAAGTCTGAATTTAGTGTAATTCATATCTAACGTATTTCAATGAACTGTTGCCCGAGTGAATCTGCATAATGAGGTTGAGGCAGAGTTCATTCTAAGTGATTTCTTAATGAGTCGTCATGATGACCTTCAGAAAAGGCCAGATGTTATTTCAATACTCAGATGTTTGCGCGGAGCGGTGTGAGCTGCAGTTCTGTGATCTATTGATGGTAAATAACAGGTCTATCCTCAGAGGTCTGGCTCTCTGCTCGGCTCTGGACTAACATGACATTTACTTTAAGGAAGGGATCAAAACAGATCAAGAGCTGGAAGCAATGAAAGGAGTGAGAATCAACTTTTAACATTATGAAATGAATTGAGGAATTTGAGGGCTTCTTTAATAAACCATCCCTCTTAATAAATCCTTCACGAAGGTTGTAATATTCACTCAAATATTCTATAAAGGTGTGTATTAGTCTTTATTATTTTAGTCCAGTTGAATTATATTGCTTTACATTGGAGGCGTTTGTTATATTACCCTCATTGATAAACATTAATTACGTGGACAGAGACATCTAAAATTATGTTTTATCCAGGTGACAACCTCCGGTTCTGAAAAGTGAAGCAAATGCTGATACGCCTTAAACTGCCATTCTCTCTGTTGGCCACCAGGGGGCGACTCCTCTCTGGTTGTATAGAAGTCTATGAGAAAATGGTCCTACTTCTCTCTGTTGGCCACCAGGGGGCGACTCCTCTCTGGTTGTATAAAAGTCTATGAGAAAATGGTCCTACTTCTCTCTGCTGGCCACCAGGGGGCGACTCCTCTGGTTGTATAGAAGTCTATGAGAAAATGGTCCTACTTCTCATCGCTGGCCACCAGGGGGCGACTCCTCTCTGGTTGTATAGAAGTCTATGAGAAAATGGTCCTACTTCTCTCTGCTGGCCACCAGGGGGCGACTCCTCTCTGGTTGTATAGAAGTCTATGAGAAAATGGTCCTACTTCTCTCTTGATGTATTATCTCAGTAAACATTGTAAACATGAGTTTATGTCTCAATCTCTAGTTTCAAGTCTTCTTCAATCCAGCATGATGTTCATTTAGTACATTATGGTCCATTTAGAGTCCACCAGACCAGAAAGCAGGGGATGCTCGTGCTCGTGGTGGTCTCAGTGGCACAGCAACGCAGCACTCTTGGGTTACAAACACAGCATGTCTTATTCATCCTGTAGTTTACAAAGTGAAACAGTCTTGGAGGAAGAGATCCCGCCTCCAGAATGAGTTTATTTATTCATCCAGAATGAGCCAGAGACAAAGTGTGGTGAGCGTTCTCCGCCGTCAGCAGAGTCGACTGCTCGTATTAGTGTGATTATTAATGACTCCTGAAGATCTTTTCCCCCGTCAGCAGTTTCTCCAGATCACAGAAAAGAGTGAGTGTGCAATTTACTCTGAGCTTTTATCCACTCATTCATATTTACACTGATACAATACCTATATAATAACTCTGGCGCTGATCATACATGGCAGTCTGGCCAGTCGCAGGTGACTGATGAAGCAGTTAAGTGCTTGATTTATTAACGCTGTGAGACGATCAGCTGACTGCTGTTCTAAAGGTGGAAGTAGAAGATCAGCTGCTGTTCTAAAGGTGGAAGTAGACGATCAGCTGACTGCTGTTCTAAAGGTGGGAGTAGAAGATCAGCTGACTGCTGTTCTAAAGGTGGAAGTAGACGATCAGCTGACTGCTGTTCTA
The DNA here is from genome assembly GCF_963514095.1 of Eutrigla gurnardus. Lineage (NCBI taxonomy): Eukaryota > Metazoa > Chordata > Actinopteri > Perciformes > Triglidae > Eutrigla > Eutrigla gurnardus. The sequence continues at coordinate 32,574,892 of NC_139917.1, forward strand.
AAGGTGGAAGTAGAAGATCAGCTGACTGCTGTTCTAAAGGTGGAAGTAGAAGATCAGCTGCTGTTCTAAAGGTGGAAGTAGAAGATCAGCTGCTGTTCTAAAGGTGGAAGTAGAAGATCAGCTGCTGTTCTAAAGGTGGAAGTATTGGTTTCAAATGAAAAAGACAATTAATGAATCCGTTGGCCAAAATGCTGAACTGTAGTCCACAAACCAACGGTGACATCTCCACTTTTTGCCTTTCCCTTATTCAAATCAACCTTTTCCTTTTCTTTAAATCTTCGTTTGGGTCCAAACCTTTTTAATTATTGCATTGCCTGTGTAGTGTAATGTAGAGTATAACAGTAGTTTAGTAGGGAAATTAACAGTTAATGTGTGTTTGGGACGTTTGCCCTCCGTCCTGACAGGCAACGTGTTACAGAAGATAAACAGACCAAAATGTCAGAATGGATCAACGCGTGAAAACAATGTTTGTGCCGGCAGTGCTTCAACCTGAAGTGCTTTGAGTCACTAAACCCCACGCAGACCCACCCCCCTTCATACCCGTCTGATCTCCTTAGTGGAGCCGACCTGCTCTCAGTCTGCAGGGCTCCTGTCCGTCCCCCCAGACTTAAAAGGAAGTGGGCCAGCTGCAGGTCCTGTCGGTCCCACTTCATCTGAGATCAAACTCCATGCTGACATCACACAGTCTGACTCTGAGACAAACTTTCTGCCTCAACTTTCAGCTCCCTGGGTCCTTCCAGCCTCGTAGCCGCTAGCATTGCAGCCATTAGCATCGTAGTTGTTAGCATCATAGCCGTTAGCATCATAGTTTTTAGCCTCGTAGCCGTTAGCATCGTAGTTATTAGCCTCATACCCGCACTGTAGTTTTTAGCCTTGTAGTCGTTAGCATCGTAGCCGTTAGCATCATTGTTCCAGAGAGACTCGGTTTCTGAGTTCTTTGTCCTGCAGACGAGAAGTGAGTGAGTGAGTGAGTGAGTGAGTGAGTGAGTGAGTGATTGAGTGAGTGAGTGAGTGAGTGAGTGACGTTGGTATCAGTAAAGTAAAACACCAGTAGATCACATGTTTGTGTTTCTCCTTCTGAAAACACTCAACCGTTATCAGCTGGTCTTAGTTGAGTCCCTGAGGGTTCAGGATTAAGGCCTTAGGGGGGACACTGGGACTGGACCAGTATCTCTGTGTATTTACCTGCTTAAGGACCCGTCATGGCGGCAGACATTCCCACGTTCACAAACGGCTTTTTGTGTGTGTTTGATACTTTGATCGCCCGCTGATGCTCCCTCGCCAGTTTCTCCTGTGAGACGAAGACGAGCAGGTCCAACAGACGGCAATAAAAATGGGTTTAGTCTGAGGAAGCAGCTGTTCAATCCTTCCACCTGGTGCTCTGAATAATGCCCCCCCGTTGCCATGACGCCGATGGAATAAGCGTCTGAGCTCAGCTCCTACATCTCCACGGAGTTTCCAGTCTCTTGGCAGCTTTTGAAAGACCTGCCAGGTGTTTGGTCTCCTCGTGCTTTTAGGCAACAAGTTCCACATTAACGTGAATACATCTAATAAAAAGCAACACCAGCAATGTGTTTTACAGGACAACGTACTTTATAACACAAGCTCTCTTGGCTGAGGTTTTTTTTTTCCTTGTGGCCCTGATACACCGTCGTAGTGAATAGTAGACCACATCGTGTAAATCTACGGAATCTTCCATTTTTGGCGGTTGACTGTAGGAGAAAAAAACCACAACAGAGCCGAGAGAGGGGGGCAATTACTCAGTTAAAAAAAATTGGCAAATTTGCCACTTTATAAATATATATAGCCGATATAAACAAGTTACTTGGTTCCGCTAACACTGGATGTTTGCCGTTGCTATGACAACAAGTGAAAGCTACCGCTAGCATCTTAGCCCAACTGCCCGATCAATAAACACCCATAAGATGACAGTTTGTCCTCATATGAATAAAAGCAAGCATCAACATCATCACCCTAAGGACCTTAACGAGGTGATGTCACACGTTGGGATGATTCATTACAAACTGATACGCCGTCGTAGTGAATCGTAGACCACATCGTGTAAATCTACGGAATCTTCCATTTTTGGCGGTTGAAGGAAATCTTTTATTAAGAAAAAAGGTCCTGGTAACGTATTATCTGTTTTTCTATGGAGTTTTGTCTTATTATTATATTTTTAAGAAAAATTATGTTTTTCCTAAAACGAAGTGGTTTCGTTGCCTAAACATAAATGTAACGTTTCACGTAATTACGCCGTTTAACAACGTTGATCTCCATGGCGAAGAAAACACACAAAAAAGTTGATGATAATTTCTGAAATTGTCACCACCTTCCAAATGTCGTGTTGACATGAATCCCGTATTCACGAGTGGTTTGTCTCCTGAAAGCAACGGGTATTGCCCAACATGCTGGTTGCCTCTAGTTGCCTGATAAGAGAAGGCTCTTTGCAAGTCTGATGGAGGCGGATCCCCCCCCCCCCCCCCGGGACACAGCCGGAGCTCCGTATGGCAACCTGCTGCTTCTCCGCCCACATCTCCATCCAACAGAGACAAACTGAATTATTAACTTCTCCGTGTTGCTGCAGTCGTTGCTGTATAATATTTGCTCTGGCTAATGGAAGTTGCAGCGATGCAGATGATTATTGTGAACTCTCTCTGTGAGGAAACGGAATGAAATGGAATAAAAAAAAGAGATTTAACTTTGGGAATATTTATGATTGATATATTGTGTTTATTGTTTTCAGTTTTGAGTTTGTGAAAGAATGGAGAGAGAGGAAGGAAGGATGGAAACAGGGTTATTAATGGCAGGGTTGAGGCAGGTGGTTGTCGTGGAGACGGTTGAGTATGAAGACAAATAAGATGATGTAATTATGACGCTGGGTTGAGGGAGGAAAGAGGAGAACATGTAATATAATTTCTTCTTTTGTAAATTTGAACTGCTTGAGAAAATGTCATGCCAGTTCATCCTTCCGTCGCCGTGGAGATCTGGAACCCAGCAGGTCGGAACCAGGACTCGAGACCCCATAGACCCTCATGTTGAAATTACAGACTGGTAAAAAAATATATATATCTTTTTTTTTATAGATTTTATGTAACTCACCTGTTTGACTTTAAAGGTCATCCATCCATCCATCCATTTTCTACCGCTTATCCTGTATTTAGGGTCACGGGGGGGCTGGAGCCGATCCCAGCTGTCATTGGGCGAAGGCAGGGTACACCCTGGACAGGACGCCAGTCTATCACAGGGCCAACATGTAGAGACAAACAACCATTCACACTCACATTCACACCTACGGGCAATTTAGAGTCACCAATTAACCTATCCCCATCCTGCATGTCTTTGGACTGTGGGAGGAAGCCAGAGAACCCGGAGAGAACACTTTAAAGGTCATATTGATAACATTTTTATGTAAACGAATAATTAAAAAAAAACAATACATTCACAGGGCTTTTAGAAAGGTGCAGAATCAAAGTATCATTTGTCATGAAAAAAAAATTTTCAGTCCGTAATGAATGTGTTGTTCTAATTTTCCTTTTGTTCATTCATTTTCATCTTTTTCTAATTGTTTGAAATAAAGAATGAAAACTACGGTCTATAATCCAGCATTACATTAACGTTTCATGGAAATCCAACCATTTCCAGACATTAAAAAAAAGAACTTGAATATGTGTGAAATATCCTGTTCATCAATCAAATAGTTGCTGAGATATTTCAGTGTGTTTTCATGTTTTTATAAAACACTGTGAAAGTGAGTTTATTCAATTAGAAGATGAAATGACAGACAAACAATCCAACTGGACGTCAGCAGACAAACGAGAGAGAAATATTCAGACGTTTGGCTCCGAGTCACATCTTGGCTGCTGCATCTGGCTCCTTGTGGTCCCATCGAGCTGGACCAGAGGACAGCCGGTGTGTGTGTGTGTGTGTGTGTGTGTGTGTGTGTGTGGGCAGTTGTCAGTCGTCTTCAGGGTGCTTCATTAGGTGAGAGGCGGCTGTTGGCCCTGTTTCTCCCTGATTCAGCTGTTAGGGGCCACACACACACACACACACACACACACACACACACACACACACACACACACACACACACACACACACACACACACACACACACACACACACACACCAAACTCAATATTCAATAGCTGCCTTTACAGTGCGGGCTTTGCTGGAGATAATACAGCTAGGTGGCAGCGTGCCAGCCTTCCTGACTCTGTTCTCCTGCTGGAGGGAATACAACCTTACACAACACTGCCACCTGCTGGCCAACACACTCCTAGTGGGGAGGAGAAGAAGAAAAATACACTGCACTTGTCAGGTCTGAGACCAAATGTCTTTTAGGCTTTTAAAGTGTAAAACAGAGATCTTCCACCTGAGGTCTGAGACCCTTAGTGGGTCTGCTCAGTGACTGCAGTGGGTCCCCCCAGAATTCTTTCCCAAACTTTTTTTCTTCCAAAAACACACCTTGAAGGTGCTATTGAAAACATTGATGACATCCAGCCACTAGATGTCACACTCGCACTCCCCCCTTCCATTGCATTCACCTCACTACACAGCTGTTGCTCCAAGCGCCTGCACCCTCAATGGGTTGCCAGTTCTTAGCACTTGGGACTGGTACCGAAATGCCGCCCGCTTACCGTCAAACTCAGCCATTTTCCCATTTTCTCCACACTAACCCTAACCCTAAAGACTCTTGACCCCTGACTACGCAGAGATACCATGTGAAAACCCAATGTAGTGTCTTTTAGGCTTATAAAGTATAAAACAAGGCTGTTGCAACACGTCCAATAGTGACTTTTAATCAATCTTCTTATGAATTATCATAATTTCCAGCATCAGCAGCTGATGGACATAAAAGCAGCTGCTACAGCAGGAGAACCAGACTGATGGAGGTCCTCCTCAGGTGAGCAGACCCTCCTCTGATACTTCCTGTCCTTGACTGTGTGACTGTGACTTTGTGCCGAGCAGATAAACTTCAGCAGCTTTCATCTCTTTGTCCGTTTCCTCCCAAATCAGCACTTTCAGCTTCATCCACTGAGGCCGCACGTCGGCTTCACATTAAAGGATCTATTCCTCCGAGACGGAAAACCATAATCCACTATTATCAGACATAAAACACACTTTTTCTTCTCTTCTTTCCAAGAGCTCTTTATGTTGTCACCGAGGCCTTCATGTTGACGGATCCCACCACGGGATTCATTGATTTTCAGGAGAGGAAGCCGGACGAAGTCCAGGAGAGGGTCGTGAAACTTTCTTTACTTGATCTTCAAGGTTGAAATGTTAAACTGCATCTAAATAACAAAACTGTTAGAGACAAAGTAGGCAGGAAATGTTTGGAAACACAACATTAAAAGCTGGTCTAGGCCACTTATGAAATGGTTAATATCACACACACACTCACTCACACACATTATATTGTGTGTATATATATATATATATATGTACACACACACACATTATATTGTGTATATATATATATATATATGTACACACACACACATTATATTGTGTATATATATATATATATATATGTACACACACACACATTATATTGTGTGTGTATATATATATATATATATGTACACACACACATTATATTGTGTATATATATATATATATATATATATATATATATATATGTACACACACACACATTATATTGTGTATATATATATATATATATATGTACACACACACACATTATATTGTGTATATATATATATATATATGTGTACACACACACACATTATATTGTGTGTGTGTATATATATATATATATATATGTACACACACACACATTATATTGTTATTGTGAATTCTAAACACATCTCTATATATCTCTATCCAGAAAGTTACGACTACAGTCGTCACAGGGCATGTCTGTCTCTCTCTCTCTCTCCCTCCCTCCCTCCCTCCCTCCCTCCTGCTGCCAGCTCGTCTCCCTCCATCTGTCCATCAGCCTGTTGTTCCTGCTCTCTGAGCAGTTTATCACCATTGGCCTCTGTTGCTGTTGCTCGTCTCCGGCAGATTGCCATGTTTGCCATGCGAACACACTGGTTGCACTCGGCTCAGTGATGAACCCTGGACGGCGGAGTCAAGTGACTTCAGCGGACTGAAGCCAACAGAAGAACCAGCACCACCAGTGTCCTCAAAGAGAAGTCAGTCCACCGTCCGTTTGGAAAGCAGTAGCTTTCACTTTTCATAGCCCACGTAAACAAGTTGCCTGGTTTCGCTAACACCGGCTGTTTGCCGTTGCTATGAGAAACGAGTGAAAGCTACCGCTAGCATCTTAGCCCAACCGCCCCAATAAATAAACACCCATACGATGACAATCTGTCCTCATATAAATACAACCAACAATAAGCATCAACATTATCACCCTAAGGACCTTAACGAGGCGTTGTCACACGTTCATTAGAAACAAACGTACGTTGATGGGAAGTTAGCTAGCAAAGATGCTGGTTGTTAGCATCATAATAAACTAAATATTGTCCCCCTCTCTTGGCTCCATTTTTGTTTTTTTTTCCTACAGTGGTTCTGATACGCCGTCCAAAAAAAGTTATAATACAGTATGTTGAAAAAAGTCCCAATATAATTTACACCCGTGATATATTTTGAGAATACAGTGAAGTTGGAGTTAAAATGCATTTATTTGGTGCTGCTCAGTGATGTTCAGGTGCGTTTGAATACATACGACTACTGTCATGTACGTGCTCCTCCAACTGAACGATATCCAAGTTCCTGGAGATGTTTATGTTCCTGGTGACGTTCCATCACCGTCACGATGTTCACTTCCGTTCTCCTCCTGCTTTTCTTCTGTTTCTGGTTCATGTTGAACATCTGAAGGGTTTCCTCCCAGTCAAACCAGTAACAACCGCATGTTTGTTTCCCATTTAATCCATTGGTTAGCAGCCAGTTTTCCAGTTAAACCAGTAATAACCAGATCCTGTATCAGTTAGTCCCGTAGTTATGATGTCGTTTTCCAATCAAACCAGTGCTCTGAAGACAAAGGACAGACCGGCACCTGAAGCCAGACCCAGAGACAGAAAGAAGGCCATGATGGCTCCAGCTGTTTCTGCTTCATGAGGAAGAACATTCCTGAAAAGAACGAGACAAATCTATTAGTGAGGATTTCTACAACGTCCTCGTAGAACTGAGTTAACCTTACCTCATCCGGGTTACTTACTTTGGACCGTAGCACATGCAGAGGCTGGCCAGGTAGCCGTTACTGAAGGAGAACAGCACCATGAAGACAATGAACCAGCCGTCGTGGCTGAAGAAGACAGGGAGGTGAAGACGAGGGTGGACATTACACAGCATGAAGAGGGGGACGAAGACGAGGCGACACACGACGGCAACAGGAAGTACCAGACTGTCCTTCCTGGGCTGGAAACAGGAAATCATGTCATCACTAACTTATTCATCATTTATACATAAGAAACAGGAAGGGAGACCCAGATCCTGGTCCATGTCTGACTTGGCCACATCCAGACTGGATGAAGAGAGAGACCCAGACCCTGGTCCATGTCTGACTCACCCACATCCAGATGGCCGTTAAGCTCCGCCCCGCCCAGTCACACAAGTTGAAGAGCAGGAAACAGCTGACTGGGATGAAGTACTGGTCTGAAAACAAAGAGCCAGTTGAAACGTTCACTGTTATTGCTTCTTCTTACGATGGCGTATCAGGGTCACTGTAGGAGAAAAAACCACAACAGAGCCGAGAGAGGGGGGCAATTACTCAGTTAAAAAAAATTGGCAAATTTGCCACTTTATAAATATATATAGCCGATATAAACAAGTTACTTGGTTCCGCTAACACTGGATGTTTGCCGTTGCTATGAGAACAAGTGAAAGCTACCGCTAGCATCTTAGCCCAACTGCCCGATCAATAAACACCCATAAGATGACAGTTTGTCCTCATATGAATACAAGCAACAATAAGCATCAACATCATCACCCTAAGGACCTTAACGAGGTGATGTCACACGTTGGGATGATTCATTACAAACATAAATGTACATTCATGGGAAGTTAGCTAGTATAGATGCCGCTTGTTTGTTAGCATCCTAATAAACTCACAAATTTGCCACTTTTTTTCTCTGAATATTGCCAATCTCTCTCTGCAAAGTTGTTTTTTCCTCCAGTGGCCCTGATACGCCGTCATATCTTCTTCTGGGGTTTTTGTCACATCAGAAACATGGATAGCTGCTACGATCTCTCTGAGAGGCTTAAAACAAACGTGAACCGGGAATGAAAGTCTCTTGACACTGGAAAGAGGTTTTGCGAAGCTAAATTGCAATTGAAAGGATGTGAGGGAGGGCCCCACATCTGTGGTTTCCCTCCGGCCCCCTAAAACCCTACATCCACCTCTGCCGGCAGTCCATTGCTTTTCATTTGAAGCTAATCTGACCAACAGAGACGTGGACCATATGTGTGTTTAAAAGAAATCTCTTCTGGATCGTATCGATGACATCAACAGGGAGCCGGAGCAGGAAGAGGAAGTGAGGCTGAAGACCATGTGACTGACCCCAGGAGCCCCCGTCGGCCAGCGTAGACCTGGTGTCGGCAGTGATGGCGGGAAACGTGCCGATGGTGACCGTGAAGGTGAAGCAGACCAACAGAGCCAACAGCCAGATCTAGAGGTCAAAGGTCAGCAGGCAGGAATACACACGGAATGAGTGACGACAACAAACCAAAACCACACAAACACATACTGTTAATACTACTACTACTACTACTACTACTACTGTTAATACTAATACTACTGTTAATACTACTCCTGTAAATATTACTACAACTACTGTTAATACTACTACTATTACTACTACTGTTAATACTACTACTATTACAATTAATACTACTACTACTACTGTTAATACTAATACTACTGCTGTTAATACTAATGGTTAATACTACTCCTGTAAATATTACTACAACTACTGTTAATACTACTACTATACTATACTACTGTTAATACTACTACTATTACTACTACTGTTAATACTACTACTATTACTACTACTGTTAATACTACTACTATTACTATTAATACTACTACTACTACTACTGTTAATACTACTACTACTACTACTGTTAATACTAATACTACTGTTAATACTACTCCTGTAAATATTACTACAACTACTGTTAATACTACTACTAATACTACTACTGTTAATACTACTCCTGTAAATATTACTACAACTACTGTTAATACTACTACTATACTATACTACTGTTAATACTACTACTATTACTACTACTGTTAATACTACTACTATTACTATTAATACTACTACTACTACTACTGTTAATACTACTACTACTACTACTGTTAATACTAATACTACTGTTAATACTACTCCTGTAAATATTACTACAACTACTGTTAATACTACTACTAATACTACTGCTGTTAATACTACTACTATTACTTTTAATACTACTACTATACTATGCTACTGTTAATCCTCCTGTTCTAGTCCTGTTCCTGTTCTGGTCCTGATCCTGATCCTGTTTTAGTCCTGGTCCTGTTCTAGTCTTGGTCCTGTTCTAGCCCTGGTCCTGTTCTAGCCTTGGTCCTGTTCTAGTCCTGATCCTTTTCTAGTCCTGGTCCTGTTCTAGTCCTGGTCCTTTTCTAGCCCTGGTCCTTTTCTAGCCCTGGTCCTGGTCCTGTTCTGATCCTGGTCCGGTTCTAGTCCTGCTTGATGTGGAATGTGTCCTGACATAACTTTTGTTGTGATATGACACTAAAAATAAAATGTAATTGAACAACTCATAAACGAGACACCGATGTAAAGAACGAGTCACACGTCTCTTTAAAGATCCAGAAAAGTGTGTTCATGTTACTTAATTAATTCATTGATAAATCAAAGTAGAAGTTGAGTGTTTGACCTTCTTAAATATTTTCATCATGGAGATGTTCTGGTGGGTTTTCTGATCAGCTGATTCACCTTTAGAAGAAGAAGAAGAAGAAGAAGAAGAAGAAGAAGAAGAAGAAGAAGAAGAGTAAAATAAATTCTGACAACATGAGTTAACCAAACAAATAAAATAAAAAGTGAGTTTTGTTTCAGACCCCGGTCCATCAGACTGACGGAGTTCTCCTGGTCCGGTATCTGGTTCCTGTTTGTCTGCTGATAAAACTGATAAAACTCCTGTAAACACAAACAGAGACCATTAGTCCACTCCAGTAAAGTGACGACATCACAACATCAGAGGAACCTCTCAGTACTGCAAACTATAGTATGTTCAACTTACAGAATTATGTTTGTCTGACTTAAACTAACCTAGTTAGAACTACTTCATTTAGAGTGTTTGTGTAACTTATAAAATAGTAAGTATGTAATCAGTTTCACCAAATGTTTTGAGTTATATTAACTTATCTGTTATCTGTTACTTGGATTGTTATACTTGATAGCTATCTGACAATATGTGTGGACCTGTAGATCACTATGTTGGAGGCCGGTGGAGGGATGTGACCTCTGACCTTCCACTTTCATTGGTCATGAAATCTGCCAGCACTGATACCGATCCAAAGTCCTTTTGTTCATGACCCTAACCCAGACCTTAAACCAGGACCCTAACCATAACCCACACATAAAGAGAAACTAACCAAAACCCATAAAACCATAAAAGATGGATCCCTCTATCAGGATGAGACTCTTACCAGTTTAGGCAGCAGGATGTAGGAGACGATGGACAGACTAATAACAGCACAGGCTGTGATGAAATAACCAAACGCTGCATCCTGAAGATCTGAGCCACCTAGGGAGGGAGGGAGGCAGGGAGGGAGGAAGGAGGGGAGGGAGGAGGGTAGGGAGGAGGGGAGGGAGGAGGGAGGGAGGAAGGAGGGGAGGGAGGAGGGGAGGGAGGATGGAAGGGAGGGAGGGAGGGAGGAAGGAGGGGAGGGAGGGAGGAGGGGGGGGAGGATGGAAGGGAGGAAGGAGGGAGGAAGGAGGGGAGGGAGGAGGGGAGGGAGGATGGAAGGGAGGGAGGGAGGGAGGGAGGGAGGAAGGAGGGGAGGGAGGAGGGGAGGGAGGATGGAAGGGAGGAAGGAGGGGAGGGAGGATGGAAGGGAGGAGGAAGGGAGGGAGGAAGGGAGGGAGGAAGGAGGGGAGGGAGGAGGGGAGGGAGGATGGAAGGGAGGGAGGAAGGGAGGGAGGAAGGAGGGGAGGGAGGAGGGGAGGGAGGATGGAAGGGAGGAAGGGAGGGAGGGAGGAAGGGAGGGAGGAAGGTAGGGAGGAAGGAGGGGAGGGAGGAAGGTAGGGAGGAAGGAGGGGAGGGAGGAAGGGAGGGAGGGAGGGAGGAAGGGAGGAGGGGAGGGAGAATGGAAGGGAGGAGGGAGGGAGGAAGGGAGGAGGGAGGGAGGAAGGTAGGGAGGAAGGTAGGGAGGAAGGAGGGGAGGGAGAATGGAAGGGAGGAGGGAGGGAGGGAGGGAGGAAGGAATGGAGGAGGAAGGAGGGAAGGGAGGATGGAAGGGAGGAGGAAGGAGGGGAGGGAGGATGGAAGGGAGGATGGAAGGGAGGAAGGGAGGGAGGAAGGAAGGAGGGGAGGGAGGAGGGGAGGGAGGATGGAAGGGAGGAGGGAGGGAGGGAGGGAGGGAGGGAGGGAGGGAGGGAGGAAGGGAGGGAGGAAGGAATGGAGGAGGAAGGAGGGGAGGGAGGAGGGGAGGGAGGAGGAAGGTAGGTAGGGAGGAAGGAAGGGAAGAGGAAAGTAGGTAGGGAGGAAGGAAGGGAGTTAGGAAGAAAGGTAGGGAGGAAGGAAGGGAGGGAGGGAGGGAGGGGAAAGAGAGGAGAAAATAAAAAGTTAGTGACTGACTTCAACAGTATAAAATATGCTCTATTAATACAGAGAAAACATTTCAAATGGCTCCAATGAACTCAATCTGATCATTGGAGTTATTGATATGTAATTGATAATGTATTGATACGTTACAAACAAATGAATTATTGACTAATCTGGTTTCTCCTCTTCTTCACTTCGGAGTTCAGTTCAATACCTGATCTCCAGTCAGTTAGAAAGTCTTCAAAACCCCTAAACCAAGTCCAGCTGCCTACAATAAAGCAGCTTTCAAAAATGTATGGACAAGTTATTGATAAGTTATCGATGAGTATTGATCAGACTTGCGATGGCGCAGATCATGGAGAAGGCAGCGAAGGTTCCAGCAAGTCCCTGACCACTCATGATGGGAGTCGTGTAGGAGGACGGCAGCACGCCGGCCATCCCGAACAGACTGCCCTGAAGGATGGCCCCGAACGCTGGGACAGACGGACAGACAGACAGACAGACAGGCAGGGGGACAGACAGGCAGGAGGACGATGGACAGACAGAGAGACTCTCATTCTCATGTCACAGCACGCCGATGACGTCACACTAAACACGCACAAGTTCAAAGAAATTCAAAGAAATGAGTTGGATGAACAAGTAAACAGTTTGAACCAACAGACTCACAGTTGATGATGACGATCTTCACCATGGTAACGGAGAAGAAGGGCAGCGGCTCCAGAGGAACTTTGACAAGGATCGCCGTGGCGATAAAGACCAACATGATGATGAGCAGACTGCCCATCACACGCAAACGCTGGGGGACCCTGAAACAAACCGTAGACCTGGACTGTAGACCTTGATACTAAACCTGAACTGTAGACCTGGACTGTAGTCCTGGACTGTAGACCTTGATACTAAACCTGAGCTGTAGACCTGGACTGTAGACATGGTCTGTAAACTTTGATACTAAACCTGAGCTGTAGACCTGGACTGTAGACATGGTCTGTAAACTTTGATACTAAACCTGAGCTGTAGACCTGGACTGTAGACATGGTCTGTAAACTTTGATACTAAACCTGGACTGTAGACCTGGACTGTAGACGTGGTCTGTAAACTTTGATACTAAACCTGAGCTGTAGACCTGGACTGTAGACATGGTCTGTAAACTTTGATACTAAACCTGGACTGTAGACCTGGACTGTAGACGTGGTCTGTAAACTTTGATACTAAACCTGAACTGTAGACCTGGACTGTAGTCCTGGACTGTAGACCTTGATACTAAACCTGAGCTGTAGACCTGGACTGTAGACATGGTCTGTAAACTTTGATACTAAACCTGGACTGTAGTCCTGGACTGTAGACCTTGATACTAAACCTGGACTGTAGACCTGGACTGTAGTCCTGGACTGTAGAGCTCGACCAGACTACAAATAAAGTGAGAACTAATTCTGATATATTTAATTTTGATTACCTTTACGACTTCCTAAAAGATATGCTATCTAGGAGGTCTAGGACTATGACCTGGAGCCCCCCTCCCAGCCCCCTATGACCTCTTCTTCGTTGGTGTGACTCACCGCGAGTGCAGGAAGGAGTTGATGCAGGTGCAGAGCAGCAGCGGCAACATAGCGCACAGCGTCATCACGTTGTTGAACTTGGCCTCCAGAGGGCTGCGATGGTCGCCGGACGCCTCCGTCTGATTGGCCGAGGAGGCGACCGCCGAGGAGTCCTTCAGACGGCTGGTGAAGTACTACAGACCACATACAGGGTTAGACCGTTGGTCTGAACATCAATACAGAGAGAACCACATTACAGCAACAAAGGAACCATAGTGCGATTAAATACGTCATAGAACACAGTAGCTGCACAATGTTGCTCCACCCTTCAAAATAAAAGCTGCTTCAGAGGTGTGGCTGAGAAGAGACAGGAAGTGACGTCATACCATGGTAGCAGTCATGAAGAAGTTCCAGGGCAGCAACGTCCCCAAACCGAGCATGAAGAAGATCAGCCAGACGCCAGAATACCTGCAGGAAGACGTTTTTCAAAATAAAGTAATTTACTGATGAGTCACAGACTTTAACTGGAAACCATAAACATCCTTCAGTATTGATTATCTTTTTATTGAACAGTTAAATATTTGAAGATGTTTTTGACTTACTTGTCTTTCGGGTTGTCGGCCATTTTATTCAGAGGAAGTGTTGGATTGATTGACAGAAGACCTGACTGATACGGGAAAAAGTTACCTTTCAAAATAAAAGACTATAACAGAGATATTATTTATCAGTACCAAATGACCCTGTAACAAACTTTTTAAACATAGAGACTTTAAGGTGTTTCAAATGTCCCACAAGACTTTAAGGTGTTTTAATGTCCCACGACACTTTAAGGTGTTTTAATATCCCACAAGACTTTAAGGTGTTTTAATGTCCCACGACACTTTAAGGTGTTTTAATATCCCACAAGACTTTAAGGTGTTTTAATGTCCCATTAGACATTAAGGTGTTTCAAATGTCCCACGAGACTTTAAGGAGTTTCAAATGTCCCACAAGACTCTAAGGTGTTTTAATGTCCCACGAGACTTTAAGGTGTTTTAATGTCCCACGAGACTTTAAGGTGTTTTAATGTCCCACGAGACTTTAAGGTGTTTTAATATCCCACGAGACTTTAAGGTGTTTCTAATGTCCCATGAGACATTAAGGTGTTTCAAATGTCCCACAAGACTTTAAAGTGTTTTAATGTCCCACAAGACTTTAAGGTGTTTTAATATCCCACGAGACTTTAAGGTGTTTCTAATGTCCCATGAGACATTAAGGTGTTTCAAATGTCCCACGAGACTCTAAGGTGTTTTAATGTCCCACAAGACTTTCAGGTGTTTCAAATTTCCCACAGGACTTTAAGGTGTTTTAATATCCCACGAGACTTTAAGGTGTTTTAAAGTCCCATGAGACTTTAAGATGTTTTTAATGTCCCACAAGACTTTAAGGTGTTTCTAATGTCCCACACGGCTCTCTCAGGCAGCCATCTTCATCATTCATGTTATTTGAATATTTCTTTGAACTGTTTCACTGATTCATCCATCTTTATCTGTATCGTCTGTTAACAGTTAATTATTAACATCCTGGGTTTTTTAGATAAACTTCTGAAACTACTGAAACATAAAGCGACAGTAAAGAAAGCAGCAGCAGGTTTTACCTTCAGTGTTTCTCCTCCAGATGTTCCCTCAACGTTGTCCAGAGGTTTTCCTCCTCAACAACCAGCTTCCGTCTCCTTAAATTCTCCTTGTTCTGTTGAAGTCTACTCAAATCTTAATTTTTATTTCTGTCGAGGTGTTCAGTTTGTTAAACTCTGTCGTTGTGAAATCCTTCTTCCTGTTTCTGTCTCGTTATTTTAAATCCTTTCTGCAGCTTCAGCAGAATCACTTCTGCTGTCTGTGGTGAACTTTGATCTCTTTAATGGACTTTGAGATGTGATAAGAGAACCAGAACGGGGGTCTCCTCCAGGGAAACATGACTGATGTGTGCCTGAACGAGCTCTTACAGGAAATTAACTGGAAATCAAACGAGTGATAAAGTCCACGTGGGGAAGAGATCGAAGCAGGGCCAACACCACCGGACATTAACCCAGGAGACCGCCATCCGAGTCCGTGTGAAACCAGAAGTATGCATCACATGACTTCTAATAAATAATAAATAACAATCAACAAACTTTATTAGATCTGCAGATCTCAACATGGACTCAATAAAACCAGCAGCTTCATGGTTGTTTTCTCAACAGTCTCCAGTTTATTGAGAGGAGGAGGGGGCGGAGCCACAGTGTGAATGAGGGGGCGGGGCCACAGTGTGAATGAGGGGGCGGAGCCACAGTGTGCAGGTGTCAGGTGGTCATTCAGCTTTGGTTCTCCTAACAGCTCCAGGTAACCGGTCCTGCAGCCTGACGACACATACACACACACACAGTACTGATACGGACTATAAATACACGCAGATGGTACTGATACTGAGTATAAGTACACACAGATGGTACCGATACAGAGTATAAATACACAGATGATGTACTGAGTGAAATATGTGAACTCACTTCTGCAGTTTCTCCTCCGCTCTGGACCGAACCAACTCAATGAACTGATCAATCTGCATCTACACACACACACACACACACACACACACACACACACACACACACACACACACACACACACACATTTAAAGAACCAAGTAGAAACATTTAGAGATAATATTAATATTATTTTCATTTGTGACCAGCAATTATATATATATATATACACACAATTGGTAGGACCCTTTAATGATTATCTCTTTGGTTAGAAATAGATGATTCTTCGCCAGTACCTTTCTCTGCTGGTAGATCAGCGGTGTGGAGAAGACGACCACGTCAGCTGGAAGAACAAGAAGTCAGTTAGTTTCTATGGATTCAAATGAACGAGCCGTTCGGAAGAACTCTCACCAAGGATCAGGATGCTGACGCCATTAAATATGGCACCGATGTACGTCATAATCCACATCACAGCAGCCAGCTGAAACATGGAGAGAAAAGAGCTGAAACGTGGAGAGAAAAGAGCTGAAACATGGAGAGAAAAGAGCTGAAACATGGAGAGAAAAGAGCTGAAACACGGAGAGAAAAGAGCTGAAACACGGAGAGAGAAAAGAGCTGAAACATGGAGAGAAAAGAGCTGAAACATGGAGAGAAAAGAGCTGAAACACGGAGAGAGAAAAGAGCTGAAACATGGAGAGAAAAGAGCTGAAACATGGAGAGAAAAGAGCTGAAACATGGAGACAGAAAAGAGCTGAAACACGGAGAGAGAAAAGAGCTGAAACATGGAAAGAAAAGAGCTGAAACATGGAGAGAAAAGAGCTGAAACGTGGAGACAGAAAAGAGCTGAAACGTGGAGACAGAAAAGAGCTGAAACACGGAGAGAGAAAAGAGCTGAAACATGGAGAGAAAAGAGCTGAAACATGGAGAGAAAAGAGCTGAAACATGGAGAGAAAAGAGCTGAAACACGGAGAGAAAAGAGCTGAAACATGGAGAGAAAAGAGCTGAAACGTGGAGACAGAAAAGAGCTGAAACGTGGAGACAGAAAAGAGCTGAAACACGGAGAGAGAAAAGAGCTGAAACATGGAGAGAAAAGAGCTGAAACATGGAGAGAAAAGAGCTGAAACGTGGAGACAGAAAAGAGCTGAAACGTGGAGACAGAAAAGAGCTGAAACACGGAGAGAGAAAAGAGCTGAAACACGGAGAGAAAAGAGCTGAAACACGGAGAGAGAAAAGAGCTGAAACATGGAGAGAAAAGAGCTGAAACATGGAGAGAAAAGAGCTGAAACACGGAGAGAGAAAAGAGCTGAAACATGGAGAGAAAAGAGCTGAAACATGGAGAGAAAAGAGCTGAAACACGGAGAGAGAAAAGAGCTGAAACATGGAGAGAAAAGAGCTGAAACATGGAGAGAAAAGAGCTGAAACATGGAGAGAGAAAAGAGCTGAAACATGGAGAGAAAAGAGCTGAAACACGGAGAGAGAAAAGAGCTGAAACATGGAGAGAAAAGAGCTGAAACATGGAGAGAAAAGAGCTGAAACACGGAGAGAGAAAAGAGCTGAAACATGCAGAGAAAAGAGCTGAAACATGGAGAGAAAAGAGCTGAAACATGGAGACAGAAAAGAGCTGAAACGTGGAGACAGAAAAGAGCTGAAACACGGAGAGAGAAAAGAGCTGAAACATGGAGAGAAAAGAGCTGAAACATGGAGAGAAAAGAGCTGAAACACGGAGAGAGAAAAGAGCTGAAACATGGAGAGAGAAAAGAGCTGAAACATGGAGAGAGAAAAGAGCTGAAACATGGAGAGAAAAGAGCTGAAACATGGAGAGAAAAGAGCTGAAACATGGAGAGAGAAAAGAGCTGAAACATGGAGAGAAAAGAGCTGAAACATGGAGAGAAAAGAGCTGAAACATGGAGAGAGAAAATAGCTGAAACATGGAGAGAAAAGAGCTGAAACATGGACAGAAAAGAGCTGAAACATGGAGAGAGAAAATAGCTGAAACATGGAGAGAAAAGAGCTGAAACATGGAGAGAGAAAAGAGCTGAAACATGGACAGAAAAGAGCTGAAACATGGAGAGAGAAAAGAGCTGAAACATGGAGAGAAAAGAGCTGAAACATGGAGAGAAAAGAGCTGAAACGTGGAGACAGAAAAGAGCTGAAACGTGGAGACAGAAAAGAGCTGAAACACGGAGAGAGAAAAGAGCTGAAACATGGAGAGAAAAGAGCTGAAACATGGAGAGAAAAGAGCTGAAACGTGGAGACAGAAAAGAGCTGAAACGTGGAGACAGAAAAGAGCTGAAACACGGAGAGAGAAAAGAGCTGAAACACGGAGAGAGAAAAGAGCTGAAACATGGAGAGAAAAGAGCTGAAACATGGAGAGAAAAGAGCTGAAACACGGAGAGAAAAGAGCTGAAACATGGAGAGAAAAGAGCTGAAACGTGGAGACAGAAAAGAGCTGAAACGTGGAGACAGAAAAGAGCTGAAACACGGAGAGAGAAAAGAGCTGAAACATGGAGAGAAAAGAGCTGAAACATGGAGAGAAAAGAGCTGAAACGTGGAGACAGAAAAGAGCTGAAACGTGGAGACAGAAAAGAGCTGAAACACGGAGAGAGAAAAGAGCTGAAACACGGAGAGAAAAGAGCTGAAACACGGAGAGAGAAAAGAGCTGAAACATGGAGAGAAAAGAGCTGAAACATGGAGAGAAAAGAGCTGAAACACGGAGAGAGAAAAGAGCTGAAACATGGAGAGAAAAGAGCTGAAACATGGAGAGAAAAGAGCTGAAACACGGAGAGAGAAAAGAGCTGAAACATGGAGAGAAAAGAGCTGAAACATGGAGAGAAAAGAGCTGAAACATGGAGAGAGAAAAGAGCTGAAACATGGAGAGAAAAGAGCTGAAACACGGAGAGAGAAAAGAGCTGAAACATGGAGAGAAAAGAGCTGAAACATGGAGAGAAAAGAGCTGAAACACGGAGAGAGAAAAGAGCTGAAACATGCAGAGAAAAGAGCTGAAACATGGAGAGAAAAGAGCTGAAACATGGAGACAGAAAAGAGCTGAAACGTGGAGACAGAAAAGAGCTGAAACACGGAGAGAGAAAAGAGCTGAAACATGGAGAGAAAAGAGCTGAAACATGGAGAGAAAAGAGCTGAAACACGGAGAGAGAAAAGAGCTGAAACATGGAGAGAGAAAAGAGCTGAAACATGGAGAGAGAAAAGAGCTGAAACATGGAGAGAAAAGAGCTGAAACATGGAGAGAAAAGAGCTGAAACATGGAGAGAGAAAAGAGCTGAAACATGGAGAGAAAAGAGCTGAAACATGGAGAGAAAAGAGCTGAAACATGGAGAGAGAAAATAGCTGAAACATGGAGAGAAAAGAGCTGAAACATGGACAGAAAAGAGCTGAAACATGGAGAGAGAAAATAGCTGAAACATGGAGAGAAAAGAGCTGAAACATGGAGAGAGAAAAGAGCTGAAACATGGACAGAAAAGAGCTGAAACATGGAGAGAGAAAAGAGCTGAAACATGGAGAGAAAAGAGCTGAAACATGGACAGAAAAGAGCTGAAACATGGAGAGAAAAGAGCTGAAACATGGAGAGAGAAAAGAGCTGAAACATGGAGAGAAAAGAGCTGAAACATGGAGAGAGAAAAGAGCTGAAACATGGAGAGAAAAGAGCTGAAACATGTAGGAACTGCAGTAGATGAATACAAGCTAGTGTTAGCCACCTTGCTAAAGTTTTCTGTGTAATTCTGACCTTCAGGGAATCGACCAGGTTTTCCACCAGCAGAAGCCTCCTGGTCTGACTGCTGAACCAGTTCAGATGGAGCAGGGTCTGATCCGTCAGTAGGCGGGCCGACTCCGAGGACACTGAGATGTCCCTGTCCAGCAGAGACCTGATGGACAGGGACAGTACATGAAGCTGGAGGACAAATGACACTGGTATCTCGGTATAAACAACGGTGCCGTTACCTGAATGGATGACCTTCATCTGACTTCTGCACGGCCTGGATGACCGACTTATAAACCCTACAGACAGGAAGCACAACCTTCATTCAACTGTTAGAAACTTCAACTTCCTCTGTTGGTCACCGTCATGGAAACCAACAGCTGGCCTGATGAAGTGGAGGAGCAGCCTCACCTGAAGGTTATGGTGACACAGAGGCAGGCCAGCAGCAGGTAAGACACCACGCTGATGACGGAGAGCGTTGCCACGGAGACGAGAACCAGCAGCGACAGGCCAAAAGCCAACGCCGACTTCTTCGGATCTTTCCATCGGACCAGTTGTAAGGCTGAAGGGAGACAACTCAGTTACAGCAGAATACAACGTTGAGATGTATTAGAATATAGGAATAATACACAATATATATAAATTATATGATTACATTATATATATAATATCTCTTTCAACTGTTACGTGTAAAAGACATCAGACACTAAAGTTATTATACCAATAAATAGATTTCATAATTCAAATCCTCCAGCATCTGTTCCGTGGTCCTATAATAATAATAATAATAATAATTATAATAATAACAGGTCTATAACAGAGTATAAGCCGGGTCAACCAGCACAGATCAGAAGTCATGTGGATATAATTAGCTGGGAGGAAGGACACGTGTTCAACACGGAGGGGTGGAAAGTGTTAACGGTCAGTAAGCAGCTTGTCTGGATCAGAACAATAATAATAATAATAATGAGTCAGCTGAGCAGATCAGCAGAACAATAGAATGTTTAACAGAAGCTTTAACAAGAGATCAGGTTACCACCACTGAACACTCGTTCCAACGAAACATCAGTTTCTACATTTAATTATTCATTTTTATATTTCATTATCCATTTATCAGATTAAGTTTTTAATGTTAATTCCATCAACTTAATGTGTAAATATTGTCTGGTTAGTTAAACACCATTAGGATAACTGATGTAAATAAAGACCTGACAACCAATCAGCAGTTTTCTTAAAGAATACAGGTAAACATGTTGAAGTCTTACCCGAGAGTGTGAGGTCTGCCAGTGAGGAAGAGGAGGAGTTGTTGGAGGAGAAGGAGGATGATGAAGAGTCTGCCATTTTCTCCTTCTTCTTCTTCTGTGTCCAGAGCAGAACTTTGTCTGCAGGTTCACACTCCTAACTTCAGCCTGGAAAGGCTTCTGACGTCATTGCATGGGGCGGGACTTACACATAGTGGGCGTGGTTACAGATCAGCTGTTACAACTGTTACAACACTAAACCTCCTTTGAACTGATTCAGATTTGAATTCTTCCTGAAACAAACCGATATATGAAAATGTTCCTGTATTAATATTTAATATCAAGTCCAACATGAGACCAAACGAGTTAAAAACAATAAATCCATCCATCCATCCATCGTCTACCGCTTATCCTGTATTCAGGGTCACGGGCGGGCTGGAGCCGATCCCAGCTGTCATTGGGCGAAGGCAGGGTTCACCTGGACAGGTAACCAGTCTATCACAGGGAGACATGTAGAGACAGACAGGTAACCGGTCTATCACAGGGCCAACATGTAGAGACAGACAGGTAACCAGTCTATCACAGGGAGACATGTAGAGACAGACAGGTAACCAGTCTATCACAGGGCTGACATGTAGAGACAGACAGGTAACCAGTCTATCACAGGGCCGACATGTAGAGACAGACAGGTAACCAGTCTATCACAGGGAGACATGTAGAGACAGACGGGTAACCAGTCTATCACAGGGAGACATGTAGAGACAGACGGGTAACCAGTCTATCACAGGGAGACATGTAGAGACAGACGGGTAACCAGTCTATCACAGGGAAACATGTAGAGACAGACGGGTAACCAGTCTATCACAGGGAGACATGTAGAGACAGACGGGTAACCAGTCTATCACAGGGAGACATGTAGAGACAGACAGGTAACCAGTCTATCACAGGGAGACATGTAGAGACAGACGGGTAACCAGTCTATCACAGGGAGACATGTAGAGACAGACAGGTAACCAGTCTATCACAGGGAGACATGTAGAGACAGACAGGTAACCAGTCTATCACAGGGAGACATGTAGAGACAGACAGGTAACCAGTCAATCACAGGGAGACATGTAGAGACAGACGGGTAACCAGTCAATCACAGGGAGACATGTAGAGACAGACGGGTAACCGGTCTATCACAGGGAGACATGTAGAGACAGACAGGTAACCAGTCTATCACAGGGAGACATGTAGAGACAGACAGGTAACCAGTCAATCACAGGGAGACATGTAGAGACAGACGGGTAACCAGTCAATCACAGGGAGACATGTAGAGACAGACGGGTAACCAGTCTATCACAGGGCTGACATGTAGAGACAGACAGGTAACCAGTCTATCACAGGGCTGACATGTAGAGACAGACAGGTAACCAGTCTATCACAGGGCCGACATGTAGAGACAGACAGGTAACCAGTCTATCACAGGGAGACATGTAGAGACAGACGGGTAACCAGTCTATCACAGGGAGACATGTAGAGACAGACGGGTAACCAGTCTATCACAGGGAGACATGTAGAGACAGACGGGTAACCAGTCTATCACAGGGAAACATGTAGAGACAGACGGGTAACCAGTCTATCACAGGGAGACATGTAGAGACAGACGGGTAACCAGTCTATCACAGGGAGACATGTAGAGACAGACGGGTAACCAGTCTATCACAGGGAGACATGTAGAGACAGACAGGTAACCAGTCTATCACAGGGAGACATGTAGAGACAGACAGGTAACCAGTCTATCACAGGGAGACATGTAGAGACAGACAGGTAACCAGTCTATCACAGGGAGACATGTAGAGACAGACAGGTAACCAGTCAATCACAGGGAGACATGTAGAGACAGACGGGTAACCAGTCAATCACAGGGAGACATGTAGAGACAGACAGGTAACCGGTCTATCACAGGGAGACATGTAGAGACAGACAGGTAACCGGTCTATCACAGGGAGACATGTAGAGACAGACAGGTAACCAGTCAATCACAGGGAGACATGTAGAGACAGACGGGTAACCAGTCAATCACAGGGAGACATGTAGAGACAGACAGGTAACCGGTCTATCACAGGGAGACATGTAGAGACAGACAGGTAACCAGTCTATCACAGGGAGACATGTAGAGACAGACAGGTAACCAGTCTATCACAGGGAGACATGTAGAGACAGACAGGTAACCAGTCTATCACAGGGCTGACATGTAGAGACAGACAGGTAACCAGTCTATCACAGGGAGACATGTAGAGACAGACAGGTAACCAGTCTATCACAGGGAGACATGTAGAGACAGACAGGTAACCAGTCTATCACAGGCTGACATGTAGAGACAGACAGGTAACCAGTCTATCACAGGGAGACAAGTAGAGACAGACAGGTAACCAGTCTATCACAGGGAGACATGTAGAGACAGACAGGTAACCAGTCTATCACAGGGAGACATGTAGAGACAGACAGGTAACCAGTCTATCACAGGGCTGACATGTAGAGACAGACAGGTAACCAGTCTATCACAGGGAGACATGTAGAGACAGACAGGTAACCAGTCTATCACAGGGAGACATGTAGAGACAGACAGGTAACCAGTCTATCACAGGCTGACATGTAGAGACAGACAGGTAACCAGTCTATCACAGGGAGACAAGTAGAGACAGACAGGTAACCAGTCTATCACAGGGAGACATGTAGAGACAGACAGGTAACCAGTCTATCACAGGGAGACATGTAGAGACAGACAGGTAACCAGTCTATCACAGGGAGACATGTAGAGACAGACAGGTAACCAGTCTATCACAGGGAGACATGTAGAGACAGACAGGTAACCAGTCTATCACAGGGAGACATGTAGAGACAGACAGGTAACCAGTCTATCACAGGCTGACATGTAGAGACAGACAGGTAACCAGTCTATCACAGGGAGACATGTAGAGACAGACAGGTAACCAGTCTATCACAGGCTGACATGTAGAGACAGACAGGTAACCAGTCTATCACAGGGAGACAAGTAGAGACAGACAGGTAACCAGTCTATCACAGGGAGACATGTAGAGACAGACAGGTAACCAGTCTATCACAGGGAGACATGTAGAGACAGACAACCATTCACACCTACGGGACATTTAGAGTCCCCAATGAACCTATCCCCATCCTGCATGTCTTTGGACTGTGGGAGGAAGCCGGAGAACCAGGAGAGAACCCACGCTTACACGGGGAGAACATGCAAACTCCACACAGAAGGAACCCGGGGCCGACTCGGGAATCGAACCCAGGACCCTCTTGCTGTGAGGCGAGAGTGCTACCCACTACACCACCGTGCAGCCACAAAACAATAAATGTACATTAAAAAAAAAATATATATATATATATATATATATAAAATATTATATTATATATATATTTATAATAATTTATTTAACAAAAATGGGGGTTCTGGTCTGGCTCTGGGTACTGGTCTGGTTCTCAGCCCGCCCTCATGAGTTCAGATCAGCCTCAGCAGAAAACTGGACATCAACCAGCATTAAACAGACACTCATGGACCCCACAGGAGAGTACCCCTGGGTCTGATCAGAGACCAGGTCCATGAGAAGACATAAGGACAAAGATCCAAGTCAGTGTTTACTGATTTTGGGTGAAATCAGGTCCAACCACAGCTGGACTCCATTGTGGGTCCGGGAGAACCCGCATGGGTCCTTCATTGTTCGAGGATCCGGGGAAACCCCGAACAAAGTTCACGATGAATGTTAAAGTAGAAGGTCAGAGGTCACATCGTTCCTAAGCCGACTCACAGAACTACGATGAGGACTTAAAGGGACTCGATGGGACTCAGTGAAAACAAACGTATACAACAGTGTTAATTTAACTTTATGGAAGGCAAAATGTTTGAGTTATTAAATTAAAGCAATAAAAGGTTATGTTATATTTTATTAGAGTTATTAATTTAAGGTTATAGAGGGTAAAGTGTTGTGTTGGGAGTGGACCAGTAAGGACCAGCAAGGACCAGTTAAGATCAGTACTAAGGACCAGTATGAATAAGTAAGGACCAGTAAAGACCAGTAGGGACCAGTAAGGACCAGTAAAGACCATTAGGGACCAGTAAAGACACGGAGTCCGGGTCCTCCATCCAGCTTGGTGTACAAACACGTTTAATTCCCTTGTTTTAAAGACACATCTTCATGAACAATCAGAGAAAGTACATCAGGGCCAGCAGAACCGATACAGTACCTCGTAGTTTCTGGTCCAGTACCTGAGGGCTCTTGACATACCAACACCTCAGACCCAGAGTCCACTTCAGTCCGGGGAGCACTACGTTACCCACAATCCTCCCTGTTCAACACGGAGGTCCGAACAAGACGTCCAATCAGGACTGAGTGACAGACGAATGTTCTTGTTCCAAAGTTCTGCAGCTGGAGGCCACAATCAGTTTGTTTTTCAGAATAAGGGCACATGATAAGTTTGTTTTTCAGAATAAGGGCACATAATATTTATTTAACCGGATCAGAAAATCCTGATTGGTCAAATATATGTCTTTAAATCCATTGTTTTGTTTGATCTGATCCAATCAGCTCATCAAGTCCCCTCTCCTTCCCAGCCCGTCCAATCAGCTGTCCTGCCACCTTCAAGTCCAGGCTGTCCAATCACAGTGCAGGGGGTGTGTCCAACATGGGGGCGTGGGCCAGAGACTCCCTCTTGTAGGTCTTGGGAGGAAGTTTGGGGACATTGTGCCGTGGGGGCACCGGGGGGCCGTCCAGAGGGAGGAGGGTGGGGGGCGGGGAGGGCAGGGGCATCTTCCTGGAGGCAGGAGTAGGGCTGGGGGTGACAGGGGTGAGAGGAGGAGGGAGGGGGGGTGAGGAAGAGGAGGCAGTTGGGACGGAGCAGATGGAGGGTGAGGAGGAGATGGTGGAGGGGAAGAAGGCCTGCAGGTCACAGCGGGGGCGGCCCTGAGGAGGGGGGAGGAGGTGCAGAGGAGAGCTGAGGGGCTCCCGAGGAGGTAAGGAGGGGGGGCTGTCAGGTGGGGAGGAGGACGACAGTGATGAGGAGTAACGAGGGGGGAGGAGCTTACAGGTGGGCTGACGAGGGGGGACAGCTGGTGGACTGTCCAACTTTGACATCATCTGAGAGAGGGGAGGAGAGGAGGGGGGAGGGGAGGGAGGAGGAGAGGGAGAGGAGAGGAGAGGGGAGGAGAGGAGGATTAACAGTGTTAGTAAATAACTACATAACGCCCATATCAACATGTTAGTTACCTTCGAGGGAGATGACTCAGCAGTAACCATATAAACATGTTAGTTACCTTCGAGGGAGATGACTCAGCAGTAACTATATCAACATGTTAGTTACCTTCGAGGGAGATGACTCAGCAGTAACCATATAAACATGTTAGTTACCTTCGAGGGAGATGACTCAGCAGTAATATCAACATGTTAGTTACCTTCGAGGGAGATGACTCAGCAGTAACTATATCAACATGTTAGTTACCTTCGAGGGAGATGACTCAGCAGTAACCATATAAACATGTTAGTTACCTTCGAGGGAGATGACTCAGCAGTAACCATATAAACATGTTAGTTACCTTCGAGGGAGATGACTCAGCAGTAACTATATCAACATGTTAGTTACCTTCGAGGGAGATGACTCAGCAGTAACTATATCAACATGTTAGCTACCTTCGAGGGAGATGACTCAGCAGTAACTATATCAACATGTTAGTTACCTTCGAGGGAGATGACTCAGCAGTAATATAAACATGTTAGTTACCTTCGAGGGAGATGACTCAGCAGTAACTATATCAACATGTTAGTTACCTTCGAGGGAGATGACTCAGCAGTAATATCAACATGTTAGTTACCTTCGAGGGAGATGACTCAGCAGTAACTATATAAACATGTTAGTTACCTTCGAGGGAGATGACTCAGCAGTAACTATATAAACATGTTAGTTACCTTCGAGGGAGATGACTCAGCAGTAACTATATAAACATGTTAGTTACCTTCGAGGGAGATGACTCAGCAGTAACTATATAAACATGTTAGTTACCTTCGAGGGAGATGACTCAGCAGGAGCCGACTCTGGACGTCTGCGAGGAGGAACTGGAGGAGGGACCGAAATGTCGTCAAAACCACGACTGAAACTCAACATAGAGGACACCGAGGAGGACCCTGAGACCAGAGAGAACAACCTTTAAAACATCGCACATTTTGCTCAAATCGCAAAATCTTAATGTCAGACCTGTGATTGGTGGGATGTGTGTAGGTGGGCGGGGTTAATGTCAGACCTGTGATTGGTGGGATGTGTGTAGGTGGGCGGGGTTAATGTCAGACCTGTGATTGGTGGGATGTGTGTAGGTGGGCGGGGTTAATGTCAGACCTGTGATTGGTGGGATGAAATGTCAGTGGGCGGGTCTTACTGGAGTGGAAGGGGCTGCTGGGACCTTGTGGCGAGTCGAAAACGCTGCCTACGTCCGTGGAGCTGGAGGTGGCAGAGGCAGGGGGTGGAGTCAGCGGGGTGCGTGGGGAATTGGGGGCCGAGACAGCCCCCCCTTCAGCCTCGCTGTCAGGAATGCGGCTGTAACTGATCTTCCTGGGCTCGTTCTGTAGTGGTGTCGGGTGCCGCATGGTCCCTGGCCTCGCCGAGGTCGGACGGATCCCTGGAGACTTCAGAGGACAGGTGTACCGCTTCACCTGGAAGAAGGGGTTTAACAGGGTCTTCAGATTCACCCACAGAAAAACAAGACCTTCTACTAATACTACGATAGTAGCTCACATTAGTCCAGAGACCAGACCAGACTATGTGGAGGAACCAGAGACTGTCTGTGGTCCAAACAACAAGGTCTCTGCTGTATTTATGTCTAGATGACCTTATATGGAGTGTTGATGGAGCAGCTACAATGATAGCGTAGCCTAGCACCCATCAACCAGACTCATAAGCATCATTATTTAGAACCGCTTATCTGTTTATTGCAATTAAATCACAATAAATAGTTTGTGTTCTGCTGTAGTAAATCAGCTGTGTGGGCCTTGCTTAAATTCCCTTTGGTGTTTGATATGAATACAGTTAGTTCAGGACTAATGTTATGTATTAAAGGTTAAAGACGTTCTGTGGTGTCTCAGTTCAGGTGTTTGTGTTGCCATAGCGAGACTTACAAATCGAGGTAACGATCGGACGTTTCGAGGTTCGATCTCCAGAGATTTGTTGAACAGATGATCAGCGAAGTCTTTCTCTGACATGTCCTCCATCGGGTTCAGGTTCTCGAAGAACTTCTGCTTGACAAACAGAGAGAACATGTTCACCCCTTTGCTGCCTCACCCCTCCCTGTGAGTGAGACACAACGTGACTGACCCTGATGTCGTTCTCCCCCCTCAGACAGTACGGTTGGTTCTGGTACTGTTGGATCTCGCCCGTGATTTCAGCCACTTTCCTCCTCTTGCTGAAGTTGATCAGGTCTTTGCCGTGTCGGCGCAGGAAGTCGGGGTTTCCCTCCTCCGTCTTCAGGATGTTGGTCAGGTAGATTCCTGACAAACAGAGAGAGGGGCTCCGCATTTAACCTTTGACCCCCTCGTTTAACCCTCGTTATAAACAGACAAGACGACATTGTGTTGGAGCGTACCAAAGAAAGGGACACAGGGGGGGTTGATGGAGCGCAGTTTGGCTAAATACTTCTTGTAGTGATCTTCACTCAGCTCATGAGCTTCCTCCAGGATTTTTCTCTGCCGACTCGGAATTTGCTGGAAACCAAAAACCACATCACAGATGTTTATGGGCTGAGGCAGACAACGCCAGGCCATGAAAACTCTTTTAGGGGTCTGGTATCGGGGCTAACGCCATCTACAGCCTTTTAGGCCACGCCCCTCACACCGTGACTCCCCAGGGCTGCTCTCCGAGTCCACAGGAGGGTTTATCGACTTTTAGCACACTCGTATATTTTTTATTACTTATTTATGGTTTATCTCAGAGGTCTTCAACGTTTTTCAGGCCAAGGACCCCCAAGGCCTAAAGAGACCTGGTGGATGGACCCCTATTACATATAAAAAACTGTGTTGCTTATTAAACCAATAATAATGTGTAGTGCAGCCTACAGTGTCCTTTGCATAGGAGCACTTTCAGTAAGTCGGCCTGGTCAGTAAGAAGTGCAAGTGTGTGGAACTCAGTACCTGAGGAGGTTCAACTGCTCACAACATACAAGGCCTTGTGGCTAATCAACACCTATAGCTGCCAACACTAAAAGATAAGCCTGTTGTGATGTTATGATAAAATGTTGTTGTATTTTTTCGTAATTGTATAGTAAGTGTTTGCATATGTATTTTGTATTATATTGTACATGTATTTTCTTTTCTTTTCTTCTTTTTTACATCATGGCCAGGGGACTACAGATGGAAACTAGCCTTCTGGCTAATTCTGGCTTTTTTAACCATGTAACCATGTGTTTTATGAAATTGCACTGTCCCCTTTTAAATAAACTAATTCTAATTCTAATGTATAACTGTACTTTGTAATGATTGATGTAAACAATGCTAAACCATTAAAATAATAATTGTTGACAGATTCATATTTTAATTCTATTTTGACATTTCTACATCACAATTTTTTTTTAGCACTTCTTTTAAAAAGGACCGGGTTTTTAACTTAAAACCTAGCACATAAAAAAGTGTACATGTGTTTGTGTGTTAGTGTCTACCTGCACGTCCCTGCCTCTTATCCATATACTTTATTTTTTATTTATTCATTTGATATTTTTTAGGATATTTCTGTCTAAAGTTAGCTGAGGCTACATCGGTAATAGATTTTAGAGGGTTGGGGAGTGGGAGGACTTTAAATAGGAGCAAACACTGACTCATTTATTTTATTTTCATTTTCCAATTCCTACCAAAGGTCATTCTGTTCTAAAGGCCTCAAAGAGAAGTTATCTTGCAAAAGTCAAAGGGCATGACGTTGTTGTAACTTCAGTAAACATTGTTTGATCTGCTCCAAACTTCACGTTTCATCATAGTCACTAGGGAGAGTTGTCTGGCGCCATCTAGTGGAGGTAGGAAGTGCAACAACATATTCTGTACACTGACGGTGAGTTTCAGACATGGAAACAGTGTAAAGGTACGAGGAAGAGGTTCAGAACAACACCAGCTGTAACAGTCTAGACCTGAACATGGACTCTAGTCCAGGATCAGAGACAGAACCAGAAGCTGAAGTGGTTGTGTGTCAGAGTGTCGTTGTTACCTCGAAGGTGTGGTCCAGTCTATAGACCGGAGAGGAGTTCATGGCACTGACCACCTCCAGCACCCCGTTAAAATTGTTGAGTTCCTGAAAAACCTGCAGGATCTCGATGATCCGGGACACGACGGCAACCCGCTCCTCCAGGTTCTCCGTTTCTACGATACACCTGCAGAGAGAGCACACAGACAGGTAGGGCCGGGTGGATGGATCAGTGAGGAGGTGAGACAGCGGGAGGAGGATCGTGAAGGTGAAGGTGTGACGTGGTCGGAGTGAGGCTTACTTCTCCAACCACAGTGTGAGGTTGGTGGTGTGGCGGATCATCCTCAGCAGGTTGGGGGAGTGGATCTCTTTGTCCTCTTTGGTCCAGACGCTGCCGACCAGCTCTGACGGCTGCACCGCCCTGCAGGAGGTCAGAGGTCACACAGGGGAGACACAGAGGTCACACAGGGGCCACAGCCGATTTTACATTTAAAACTACACTGTGACAGACGGGTGTGTGACAGACGGGTGTGTGACAGACGGGTGCGTGTGTGAGACGGGTGTGTGTGTGAGACTGAAAGGTGTGAGACAGACAGTTACCTGTAGAAGTCAGACTCCAGCAGAGTGAGCTGCCGGCCGATCTCGATGGGGTGCAGCGTCATCAGGTCGAAATGCTCCGTGTTCCCTGGTTTACAGGTGTGCCACTCGATGGGGGGCGGGGAGTTCTGGAAGGTGATGCTGTGACTGGGAACACACACCTGGACCTGCTTCTTCCTCTGGATGATCTTAGTGATCGACTCCACCCACTTCCTCATCGCTTTACCTGCAACACATCACATCATTCAATCTATCAGCCAGCTGTTCACACAGGTAAATACCCTGACCGATGACTGACAGGTGATCACACAGGTAAATACCCTGACCGATGACTGACAGGTGATCACACAGGTAAATACCCTGACCGATGACTGACAGGTGATCACACAGGTAAATACCCTGACCGATGACTGACAGGTGATCACACAGGTAAATACCCTGACCGATGACTGACAGGTGATCACACAGGTAAATACCCTGACCGATGACTGACAGGTGATCACACAGGTAAATACCCTGACTGATGACTGACAGGTGTTCACACAGGTAAATACCCTGACCGATGACTGACAGGTGATCACACAGGTAAATACCCTGACCGATGACTGACAGGTGTTCACACAGGTAAATACCCTGACTGATGACTGACAGGTGATCACACAGGTAAATACCCTGACTGATGACTGACAGGTGATCACACAGGTAAATACCCTGACTGATGACTGACAGGTGTTCACACAGGTAAATACCCCTGACTGATGACTGACAGGTGTTCACACAGGTAAATACCCTGACCGATGACTGACAGGTGATCACACAGGTAAATACCCTGACCGATGACTGACAGGTGTTCACACAGGTAAATACCCTGACTGATGACTGACAGGTGTTCACACAGGTAAATACCCTGACTGATGACTGACAGGTGTTCACACAGGTAAATACCCTGACTGATGACTGACAGGTGCTCACACAGGTAAATACCCTGACCGATGACTGACAGGTGATCACACAGGTAAATACCCTGACCGATGACTGACAGGTGATCACACAGGTAAATACCCTGACCGATGACTGACAGGTGATCACACAGGTAAATACCCTGACCGATGACTGACAGGTGATCACACAGGTAAATACCCTGACCGATGACTGACAGGTGATCACACAGGTAAATACCCTGACCGATGACTGACAGGTGTTCACACAGGTAAATACCCTGACCGATGACTGACAGGTGATCACACAGGTAAATACCCTGACCGATGACTGACAGGTGCTCACACAGGTAAATACCCTGACCGATGACTGACAGGTGATCACACAGGTAAATACCCTGACCGATGACTGACAGGTGTTCACACAGGTAAATACCCTGACCGATGACTGACAGGTGTTCACACAGGTAAATACCCTGACTGATGACTGACAGGTGTTCACACAGGTAAATACCTCGGACTGAGGCGATGAACTCCTCCAGCCGTCTCAGCAGGTGAGCGTCTCTCTCGAAGTCGTAGAAGTGATGCTCCACCCAGTGACGACAAACATTCAACACTCTGCAGGAGGACAGAAGAGGTCACATGATGAACTACATCGCGGTGACATCACACTGAGGTCACTTCATCCAGGTGTGTGAGACGGTCTCACACACCTGGATGAAAGGCTTCGGTGTCTACCTGAGTTGGACTGGCTGAACAAACTCTTTGCGGAAGCGTTTGAGTTCGGCGCTGAGCGGCTGCTCTCCTCCCTCCATCTGTTCCAACTCACTGGGTCTCGGCTCCGGGATCTCAAACCTGAAGTAGGATAGCACAGACCTGAGACCAGAACCCAGAAGACTCCTCACAGGAGTCGGGTGTAGGGACAGGAGACATTTCTAGACTTGTTGACGATGATGTTGTCAATAAACCACACAAAAGTAAATAACAGTATTTACAGACATCTGTGAGGATGGACCTGATTGGTCACTGCGATCAATGACAGGTGAGCTCACCTCTCCATGAGCAGGTCCAGCAGCTCCTGAGGTTTACAGAACGACCTGTAGGTGGTTAGAAAGGTCCGGACGAAGTTCGGATCTTAAGGAGGACACGACACACATGGTATTAATAAACACAATAATAACAAACAAACATTAAATCACAAATCAATACACATCATGGGAGATGACCACTATCATGTCCACCCCCCCACCCATGTCTCACCTGCATACATGTGGTAGGTGAGCCTCTCGATCAGTTTCAGGACGGTCCCTGCTTTGACGATGGGGATCCCAGACTTGGACTGGACGTTCTCCTCAAACACCACGTTCTCCTCCGAGTCCGTTTCGGCGAACCGGTACACATCGGCCCCCGGCAGCCAAATCTGCTCCTCTTTCTCCTCCTGCAGCATGGCCGAGTCGAGCATGCGCTCCAGCGTGCTGCGGTACTGCAACGAGATCAGCGCTGACATCCAGCCATTCTTCTCCTCCGCCGACTTGGCGGCGAACACCACGCTGTTCCCATCCTTCAGGATGATCTCGAAGGCATGCCGGTACTCGCCCTCCTTGTCGTCCTTGTCGTTGATCTGGACTTTGCGCATGAAGAACTTCTCTTTCAGACGGTACTCTGCGGTGGAGCCTGCGCCAGGCAGCCGCGGCGGCCCGTGGTTGGACTTGCAGCAGATCATCAGGCCATCGAACAGGAAGATGTGGCGCTCGTGTTTGGCGCCCACGCGGGTCAGCGTACCCTCCATGATGAACTCGTTGCAGCACTGACCAATGTCCTTCCCCTCCCAGCCGTCGATGTTCTTCTGGATCTCGTTCATCTTCTTGATGGCAAGGTGCTTCCCCTTCATCTGATGACTGTAGAAACGACACGCCGACTCGCTGTACACCACAGAAGAAGAAGAAAAAGAAGTAGTAGTAGTAGTCAGGTAGAATCGGATCTCTGCTTTGACATCAGTAGAGATGGACCAGTGGATCTGGTCTCACAGGAACTTAGGGCCGAACGATTCACCAAAGTTCAACGTTCCACTAACACACAGATATAATATTAACGATCATCAGTGCAGTTAGTGCTTTCGTTAGTCATTAACTTGTTACTCTGGATTTTTTTAGACCAACTACATCCAACTCAAAGTCCACTAAACAACACTCTCCTGAGTAACCCCCCGAAGACCATGAGGTTTGGTTGACATCTCAGGGTCATAAACGTGTAATCGGACCTTGAGTTGTAGAAAGACCATTCCTGTTTTTGTATGGCTCCTTTTATCACATCATTGGGTTAGTTTTTTTACATCATGTGACATCACAGTGAGTCCTGACTGGACGATGTGGAGTCTGTACAAACCAGCAAAAGTTGCTCCAACAGGAAGTGAGGTCACAGCGGGAGGACCTCCGACCTCAGCTCGGACAAACCGCCATACTGTTACACAGAGACACGGTGACAACATCATCACTGTGACATCATCAAGTACAGTGACAGTGCTCGTCTTGTTTATATGCACTGAACAAAACTATAAATGCAACATTTTTGTTTTTACCAATTTTTCTTAAATCAAAGATCTCAGACTTTTTCTACATACACGTACAAATTTGTGTTGGTGAGCACTTCTCCTTTGCCTAGAGAATCCATCCACCTGACAGGTGTGGCATATTATTGCACAGGTGTCCCTTAGGCTGGTCACAGCTGCCGGTTGTATATACATCCTTGCATGATAATGCGACATGAGGTGATGCTCGTGGCCTCAGGATCTCGTCACGGTATCTCTGTGCATTCAGTCAGATTTGCGGCGGCTCGTCACAAGGCTAAAGAGTGCTGGGGACATGAAATATAAGTGGGCCATGTCCAAAACCTCCATCGTGGAAGCCAGATGCAGTGGTTGCAAAAAGCAAAACCCTGGTGTGGGAGAAGTTTCGGGGAGACTGGCAAACTGTTAGATGACTCAGAAAGAGAAAGCAGGGCTTGTCAGGCTGTGTTCAGCAGGGGGAGGGGAACCAACCCAGACTTGAAATATTGTTGAGCGGTGGAAAGTCCTGAACCCGACCAATATGTCCTCCACAGAGGAGGCGTTTGAAAACTTTCTCGGTTGACATGCCGTTTCTTTGTCACATGGAGGTCAGGGACAGTGCCTGTGGAGTGGCAGGCCATGGGTGGTGGTTCCCATTTTAAAAAAGGGCAACCAAACAGTGTATCAGGGTATCACACTGCTTTATTCCAGGTTGCTGGAAAGGAGGCTCCTATGCAAGTCTGTTGGAAGGGTCATGGGAATTTGGCCATTCAGTCTATAAGTGATTTCTAGAGTCCTGTGGGGTGTACTGGGGAAATATGAGACACCCACAACATACTGCTTGAAAGAATGGAGAAGTGGGGAGAACTTTCTGGAAATGTGCTTAATTGGTTCAAAGCGTACTTAAAAGTTTTTGTTTTTGTTGTATCTACATGCTCACCCTAGCTCAGATTATAGAGTATTACAACTTCTCTTACCAAACCTATGCAGATGACACACAACTCTACATTACAGTGTCACCACATGACTACAGTCCCTTACGTTCACTGAGTAAGTGTATCCAACAAATCATTGAGTGGATGAGCCAGCTGAGCCATAAGGCAAAACTATAGATTTACCGGTCCATCTACGTTCCAACCCCAAGCTTTGGGTATTGAATGAAAGAATGAAATCATAGAAACAAGCAGCTGAAACAAGCTTCCTTGGTAGGGTGGCTGGGTTCAGCCTTGGAGATAGGGGGTGGAGCTCAGGCATCCAGAGGGAACTCAAAGTACAGACACTGACCCTTTGCTTAAAAAAAGGGCCAGTTGAGGTGATCCGGGCATCTGATCAGAATCCTCCTGCAGGCTTACCCCTACAATGTTACAGACATGGCGCTGCACCGTTCCCATGGAGGACCAACTACCTGAATCCTCATGATCCAGAGCAGCAGCTGACAGTTTGAGGACCAACTACCTGGATCCTAGTGATCCAGAGCAGCGCCTGACAGTTTGAGGACCAACTACCTGAATCCTCATGATCCAGAGCAGCAGCTGACAGTTTGAGGACCAACTACCTGGATCCTAGTGATCCAGAGCAGCACCTGACAGTTTGAGGACCAACTACCTGGATTCTAGCAATCCACAGCAGTGTCTCTGGACCAATAACCTTGAAAGTGATGTTGTCAACAACATGCCTTTTGATTGGTCCGATCATGTGTCAAAAAAAAGAAAGAAGAAAACTCTGAAAAATTGGCCGCGATCCGAAATAATAAAAGCCAAATTTGAAAAATAATATTAACGTGAGACCAAATTGTACAAAAACTGTGTCTTGTGTGCAAAGAGTGGAAGAACGTATGTGATGTGTTTACAAGACAAACAATGTGAGAGTAAAGTGTGTTGCTTTAAGGGAGAGCTGGTTCAGACCAGTTGGGCAGTTTGAGCAGCAGCAGCTCACTAATCAGCTTAAACTTCTCAAGTATGGAGTAATGGTTTAATAATGACAGACATCAGGGTACAACTAGAATCTACCCACACCCAACTACACCTACCTACACCCAACTACAACAATCTACTACTACACCCATCAGCCTCCAGCTTCACACAGCAGGTCACTAATCAGTTTACAGCTTAAACCTAGAAATAATGTTTGAATGGTTTAAAAATGAACATCATCAGGGGCCAACTACATAACGACATACATAACTACCTCCAACTACACCTCCCTACAACCATCTACACCTCTCATGTTTGTTAGAATGGTTAAACAATGAACTACATTAGGGTTCAGCTACACCCAACTAACAACTAGATACTAACTTGCAAAAATATCATTACTTTTGCCCTAACCCGTTTGAAGAATTTAGCATAGGAGGCTAACGAGCAGGGAAAGGCTAAGGATGTAAACAAGCTGATATGCTACCAATGATAATTGGTAGGGACGAAGTTGAGTAGCATCTTAAACACTGTCACCCCGGTCTTTACGATACTAGCGGCTAACGGCCAATAAAAAACAGTTATGTTAATGACGGAGCTAGGCAGCTAACGCCAACGAGACAGAACCAGTAGCAGCCTGCTTTACCAGCTCTATAAGACCAGCAACGATAATATGGTGCCAAGTCACCAGCTCAATCCAAGGTTCACAGAAATCACTGAGCTGTACAACACAATAAAACAGAGAATTTGAACATATTTGTCATATATAAACCCTAAAGTTATGTTACTGTGTTTTCTTCTTTGCCCAATACCTCAGACAATGCTAAAATTTAAAAGTGTTGTTTTCTAGTGTTCTCATCTCTTATCCTCTATTTTTTTTTTGTAATTTTCCCCCCGTGGTATTGAAAATGGTATTGCATATTTTCCTGGGTACCGGTATCAGTTTTCAAATTCTAGTATCGTGACAACCTATCTACCTACACCTACCTATCCCAAACTAAACCTACCCACACCTATAACCCCAACCTACACCTATACCTAACTACACCTACCTACACTGACCTATACAGCACTTAACCTACCTACACCTATAACACCAACCTATACCTACCCCATACCCATCTACACCCACCTACACCCAACCCATCTACAGCCAACAGCCTTTATTAGCCTCCAACTACACCCAATGGCCTTCAACTACACCCATTAGCCTCCAACTACACCCATTAGCCTCCATCGGGTTTCAGCTAGACCTATTAGCCTCCATCTATACCCATAGAGACACATCAGACACCATCTACATCCGTCAGCTATCTACACCAATCACCCTCCATCTACACCCATCAGCCTCCTTCAGTCTCTTTCGATACCCATCAGCCTCCACCTACACCCATCAGCCTCCATCAGTCTCTTTCGATACCCATCAGCCTCCATCTACATCCAACATTGTCCTAAATCAAAGAAGAAACAGAAGTCACCTACGTCCTCATTTCTAATTATCCAACCATCTGTCCTGTGCGTCGGCTTCTCCTTCTTTCTGTCGTCTTCTTCCTCATTCCTTTCCTTCTTGTTCTCCTATCTCTTTGTCTTGTTCTTCCTCCTTCTTTTCCTTCTTCCTTTTGTGATCCAAGGGTAATACAAATCTAAACTTTATTCAACAAACATCAGGAATAGTTGTCCTCTGTTCTTTTCGTTCTACCAAATAGAGAACAATAAGCAGCAGAGCAGCACCGCCCAGATCCTGACGAAACTTCCTCCTAACACCACCACCCTGACCCCGACCCCCCCTCCCTCCTCCTTCCCTCCCCCTATTTATGTCCAGAGGGAAACAGGAGGATGGGAGGAGTCCACTAGTCTGGGTTCATGTGCGTTCAGCTCTTATTGTTAAACTCAGTGTTTCAGTCTGATAATCATTTCTCTTTTTTAATGACCACTAGAACCCCACAGAGGACCACTAAATCCTCACAAAAGGACCACTACAACCTCACAAAGGAACACTAGAACCCATAAAGGACCACTAGAACCCCACAAAGGAACAATAGAACTTCATAAATGGCCACTAGACTGTATAGTGTATACAGGTGTGTACACATGTGTACAGGTGTGTACAGGTGTGTCAGATTGACTCACCTGAGCCTCCTCTTGGCCAGGCTCCTGGAGCAGATCCTCTCCATGCTGCTCTGCAGGTTGAGCAGAGCAGTGATGGCCTGTTTCAGACACTCTTTGTCCTCCTCTTCCTCACTCTTCTCCTCCAGTTGCTATGGAAACGTGTGACACAAAGAGACAGTTACACACCTGAGAGGTGACATCACTTGGACAGGTGAGGCACCAGCAGAACTCCAGAAACCAGGAGCAGGACCCGAACGTTCGTTCAAAGAGAACCATGTCAGAACCAAGACAGTTCCCTGCCAGGCCAGAAGAGGGGGCACTGAACCTGAGAGAACTGGCCCGGGTACAGGACCAAAACCAGGTCTGACTCCAGAAGCAGTGATCAGACATAGTGAAATGCAATGGAATCTGGTCTGAGCTCATCTGTCCTGTTCCTTAAAGGTCCAGGATCAGAACCAGATCAGGATAAACCTCCTGCCCCCCTCTGACCCCCTTCAGCCTTGAAATAATCTGCAGAACATGACTGGAGGTATTTCAGAGATTTAACCTCAACCGGGCCAAAGGAGCTTACAGCTGCACAGTTGAAAGTCTCAGACCAGAACTGGATCTACAGGATACTGGTCTGACTGAGAACGAGCAGCACAGAACAGTATTATACTGGGACACATGGTGGGGGTTCTCAAACCAGACTGGTCTCCATAAACTGGATTCAAATATTTAGGTCAGTCGTTTGTCTCTATAATAATAGCAACAATATATATATATATATATATATATATATATAGTACGAGTATATTATGGGTGTAGTGTGGGCATAGTACGGTTGAAGTAGAGGTTTAGTACAGGTGTAGTACGGGTGTAGTACAGGTGTAGTACAGGTGACGTACGCGTGTAGTACAGGTGCAGTACTGGTGACGTACGCGTGTAGTACAGGTGTAGTACGGGTGTAGTACGGGTGCAGTACGGGTGCAGTACTGGTGACGTACGGGTGTAGTACAGGTGTAGTACAGGTGCAGTACTGGTGACGTACGGGTGTAGTACGGGTGTAGTACAGGTGTAGTACTGGTGACGTACGGGTGTAGTACAGGTGCAGTACTGGTGACATACGGGTGTAGTAC
The DNA here is from genome assembly GCF_963514095.1 of Eutrigla gurnardus. Classification (NCBI taxonomy): domain Eukaryota; kingdom Metazoa; phylum Chordata; class Actinopteri; order Perciformes; family Triglidae; genus Eutrigla; species Eutrigla gurnardus. The sequence continues at coordinate 32,614,100 of NC_139917.1, forward strand.
GGGTGTAGTACGGGTGCAGTACGGGTGCAGTACGGGTGTAGTACAGGTGTAGTGCGGGTGTAGTACGGGTGTAGTACAGGTGCAGTACTGGTGACATACGGGTGTAGTACGGGTGTAGTACGGGTGTAGTACAGGTGCAGTACTGGTGCAGTACTGGTGTAGTACTGGTGCAGTACGGGTGCAGTACGGGTGTAGTACAGGTGCAGTACTGGTGACATACGGGTGTAGTACAGGTGTAGTACGGGTGTAGTACAGGTGCAGTACTGGTGCAGTACTGGTGCAGTACTGGTGCAGTACGGGTGTAGTACGGGTGTAGTACGGGTGTAGTACAGGTGTAGTACGGGTGTAGTACGGGTGTAGTACAGGTGACATACAGGTGTAGTACGGGTGCAGTACTGGTGCAGTACGGGTGTAGTACAGGTGCAGTACTGGTGACATACGGGTGTAGTACAGGTGTAGTACGGGTGTAGTACGGGTGCAGTACTGGTGACATACGGGTGTAGTACGGGTGTAGTACGGGTGCAGTACGGGTGCAGTACGGGTGTAGTACAGGTGTAGTGCAGGTGTAGTACGGGTGTAGTACAGGTGCAGTACTGGTGACATACGGGTGTAGTACGGGTGTAGTACGGGTGCAGTACGGGTGTAGTACAGGTGCAGTACTGGTGCAGTACTGGTGTAGTACTGGTGCAGTACGGGTGTAGTACGGGTGTAGTACGGGTGTAGTACAGGTGTAGTACGGGTGTAGTACGGGTGTAGTACAGGTGACATACAGGTGTAGTACGGGTGTAGTACGGGTGCAGTACTGGTGCAGTACGGGTGTAGTACAGGTGCAGTACTGGTGACATACGGGTGTAGTACAGGTGTAGTACGGGTGTAGTACGGGTGTAGTACAGGTGCAGTACTGGTGCAGTACTGGTGCAGTACGGGTGTAGTACAGGTGTAGTACAGGTGTAGTACGGGTGTAGTACGGGTGTAGTACAGGTGACATACGGGTGTAGTACGGGTGTAGTACGGGTGTAGTACGGGTGTAGTACGGGTGCAGTACTGGTGCAGTACTGGTGTAGTACAGGTGCAGTACTGGTGCAGTACTGGTGCAGTACGGGTGTAGTAGTCTTACCTTGAGGATCTCAAACAGGTGCAGACAGTGATAAACAGGTGTTAGCAGCAGTCTGGGCAGAACGTACTGAACAGCCTCTTTAAAACCTTCACAGATGGACTGAAGAAAGAAAAAAGTATTACTGCTTCTTCATCATCATCATCATCATCATCATCATCATCATCATCATCATCTCCACCATCATCCTCATCATCGACATCTCCATCACCATCATCATCACCACCATTATCATCACCACCACCATCATCATCATCATCATCTCCACTATCATCCCCATCATCATCAGTGTGTGGTCTACCTGAGGGTGGAGCTCCAGGTATCTGACATCAGAGACCAGGTACGGGATTTACCTGGCAGGGGAGCCTACAGGTCTCTGACGAGGTACAGGTTTTAACTGGATGTGGACTAGGGCTGAACGATATATCGTTATCGTATCTATATCTAGATATGAACATTCTAGATATTAATATCGAAAAAGCAACGATATAAACAATATAGATTTCCCCCGCGCTCGCCCTGCATGTACAGCTCTGGCAGTCACAATAAACTTCATTTCTACGATTGCCCTTGAATGCACCGCTATGGCCAGCCAACCACAAACCTTATTTCATGCTTGCTGTGGATCGACAGCTGAAGCCAACCAATGACGAGCATACGAGGGCGGGACTCCCGCCGCGGGAGTGAGGGAGACCGAGACCGAGACGCAGACAACATACGCAGCGGGGAAATCAAAAAGAAAGAAAAGTGAGACGAGTGCAGAAGATAATGCGGCCGGTGGCGGTGCCGAATCTGATTTGGTGCCAAAACATAAATCATCCTCCATTATTTGGAGGTATTTTGGATTTAATAAGGATGATGTGAACCAGAGCGAGGTGTTGTGCAGGTCGTGTTCGGCGTGTATTGCAATGCGTTCAGTAGCGTTACACCGTATGAGTCGGCGTCCACCAGACATACAGACATTACAGACACTATAACATACCACATTGCAAAAGACATGGTACCCGTGTAGACAGTCTAAAATGTTAGATTTTTTTATTTGATTGGTGACTTTATGTTAATGTTGATGACTGGCAGTGAGTTATCATCAATAAAACTGCAGTTTCCACATTCTTTTGTATTATGATGTTTTTATTTTTCTGAAAAATATTTGGTTTTCACCGAACCCGTAGTCATATCGTATCATATCGAGATATCTGGCATGAATATCGAGATATGAAATTTTGTCCATATCGTTCAGCCCTAATGTGGACTCTATAGGACTCTGACGTCACCAGAGACCGGGTCACCTGATATGAGGGGGCGGGGCTTACCTGGAGGTGGAAGGCGGCTCCTGGTTTGGAAACTTGACTTAGGAAGCGTTCGTGGAATCCAGCTCGCAGGGTGTCCTGGGCGTATGTCTCATAGGGATCAAAGGCCAACTCCTATCAATAAACCAGCCGTCAGAATGATCGATCCCATTGATCAGTATCAAATCGGCACGGTAACACAAGTGAACCCACCTCGGCCAAGTCTTCGAAGCAGCTCCCCACCAGCGGATGAGGACTCCCTTCATCGGTCATCTCCACAGTGTCTTCGATCAGACCCAGCAGCTTCACCGTCACCTCGTGGACGTCGACGATCCGGCTGAAGATGCTGTCCACATCCTGTCAGACAGCCACGTCAGTCACATGACCAGTGTGAGCTATCGCTCACATTTGATCGGGTTGTACCTACGTGCTGGGAGAAGAGCATGGGGCTGGAGGTGAAGGGCTCCCTGAACACCTTGATGAGCAGGTTGAGGGTTCGGAGGAACTGACGGCCGTCAGACATGAAGCTCCGGACCAGCTCGTAGTAACTCTGGTCCTCATTGGCTGACGGCTCCTCGTCCATCAGGGGGAAGCCGCCGATGTCGTCCTCGTCCTGGTGGAACATGTCCATCAGCACCTGAGACACACAGGTGAAAGACACACAGGTGAGAGGAACCCACAGACAGGTCAGAGACACAGGTGAGAGAGAGAGACACGTAGTAAAGACGCGTTACCAGGGCGACACGTCTATCTAAACACAGACACCGCTAACAAAGTTGACTTGCCTTTCCATCATTACGGGGGAACCGTTTGTCTAAAAGGGGCTATACAGACAGGTCAAAGACAGACAGGTGAGAGAGACAGACAGGTCAGACACTGGAAGCCTCCCCGTCTCTCTGCTGCAGTACCACTCTCCACCTGAAATGGTACTGAGGGCTGGTGGGGGCGCTGTTTCACAATGAAGTAATTAAACGCTGTATAAATATGAAATTAACTATCAACAAAAAAAAAATCACATACACTAAAGTATAGATTCATATTACTGTAAACCATGTACAAGTTTAAATTAATACATTTTAACATTTTTAATTAATAGGAAAACAAATTTTATGTGCTCATGTTTCACTGAGTTATAAACAAGCTTGCTTGCTCCCCCTTGTGGAGGGCTCTGTCCATTGCCCACTATGATAATTGTGGTGTCGCCATGGTTACCTTGTCAGCACACATGGCCACAGTGATGTCCTGCTGGGAGATCTCATAGTGTCGGATGTTCCTCACGTAGTTTCCTGCCAGTTTGAGGATGTCAGCGGAGATGTACTCCAGCACAGCCACCATGTACACCGACACCTGGTGGTCTATCTTGTAGCCCAGCACCTCCTGACAAACAAAAGGCATCATGGGAAAAGAGCGTGCGTCTGATGGCGGCGGTGGTGATGATGATGATGATGATGATGATGGTACCTTCAGGAGGGGGTGGATCTTGTCCACAGGGAGAGCCAGAGGGTTCCTCCTCTTCCTCTTCTCAATGGCAGCCTGAGCGTCAGCGATCGCCCACTTATCGATCGGGTGAGGGAAACTCTTCTGAACTCGCTCCTGGGGGGGGGATCCAGATGTTTTAAACCAGTCTAACCATCTGGACTGACCTGTCTATAGCAGTAATAAAGGCTACAACTAGCCTCAAACTAACTTCCTTTCTTGTTGTGCAGCTGATAAAGTGAAGGGAGTTAGCCCCAAACTTAACACTTAAGGTGGACTGACCTTTAAGGTGGACCAGCACTATTCTCCTTTCAGTGACAAGCTGCTCCTCTGAGTCTCTGAGCTTTAATATCTTTAATATTCATTTTAACTGTGTAACTGACAGCAGGTTAAACAGATAACTATTAATATCCCAACTGCAAACCCCTATTCGATCCGTACCGTGCCTCAGCACAAGGCCGGCTTGCACTCACACTGCTCTAGCCCAAACAGGCCCGATTGCCTGTTGTATGTATGTATGTATATATGTATATATATATATATATATATATATATATATATATATATGTATATATGTATATATATATATATATATATATGTATATATATATATATATATATATATATATATATATATACATATAAATCTGATTAATGTGTGTGTTACCTCTACATCCTGTACGGTACGTGGTTGAGCCTGACACAGCATACTGAGGAGGAGCAGAATCAGCTCCTCGATGTACTGCAGCGCCTCCTGCTGGGACACCAGGTTAGGGTGGACCTGGTTCAGTACCTGAGACACAAACAAGAGTCATGTGGACCTGGTTCAGTACCTGAGACACAAACAAGAGTCATGACACCAGGTTGTCTCTCTCTCCATGTCTCCCAGTAAGTCACACTGTCTCTCTATATCTCAGTATCTCTCTCTCTCTCTCTGTCTTTCTCTCGCTCAGTGTGTCTCTCTCTCCATGTCTCTCTCACTCAGTGCATGTCTCTCTCTCCCTCTCTCTGTGTATCTCCATGTCTCTCTCTCTCTGTGTCTCTATGTCTCTCTCGCTCAGAGTCTCTCTCTCTCTCCATGTCTCCCTCTCTCTGTGTGTCTCTCCATGTCTCTCTCTCTCTCTCAGTGTTTCTCTCTATCCAGAGAGAGAGAGAGACGTAGAGAGATGCACCCATGTGTCCCGGTGTCTCTCTACCTTCTCCAGGGAGGACACCAGCAGGCCTTTCCACTTGGGTCCGTTCTCCTCGCTGAAGAAGTCGTACTGCAGCTGGGCCGCCTGCATGTCTTCTGAGAGCCGGTTCAGCGGTTTACATGAAGGCGGGGGGGCTGAGCCAGAGTCCGGCAGGGCGTGTGGAACCGCGAGAACATCCAGGGGGGACAGGCCGTTCCTCCAGAACAGCTGCTGTCACTGCGACCATCCTCTACACGGACAGCTACCGGGTTAGCTCCGCGGTTAGCCGCTCACTGTGGTGTGTGTGCTGTTGGGTTTACCGGGACCGCAGCATGGCCACGGTTAACCGTTCCATACCAACAGTACCGGGACCCGCCGGGACGCTGGCTTGCTTGGTGCGGTAGCCTGTTAGCATGTAGCCTGAGCTAGCGTTAGCGGCGGTTCTCAGCCTGCGGGCTGATCCATCACCGGCAGCGGTTCAATGAGCCGACAGGTGACCCGCCGCGGGTCCGGGTGAGTCGCGGTCGTGGTTTGGATAACCCGGGTTATCTGTGTGTATCAGCGGGCTGTCCCATGCTCGCCGCTCCGCTCCGCTGCTAACATTTTTAACCGATCACAGTGCCTCTCCGGCGGGGCCGCTCCGTCACGTTCTCCCCACCCCCCGCTCCTCCGCCACCGTGTGTCCGCTCCTCCGGCTCCGTCCCCCCCCCCTCCCCCCCGGACTCTTCACTGACAGCAGACCGGGCCTACTGACACGGGCGGTCGCTCACCGAGATAACGGCGGCTCGGTCGGCAGCTGGGGGGTTGTTGTGACTCCGGTGTGCGGTACGGTGGGACTGTGGAGCGCGTGGGGCATGCGCAGTGGGCAGGCTCTGACGTACGTGGGCGGGGCTTCTGAGTGGGAGCGAGAGCTTCATGGAGACAGCGCGTGGCAGCGACGGGCCAACATACACACACACACACACACACTATAGATACTGTTCATATAGTATATGTACTGTATATAGTATATATACATTTATATGTATGTATAAATACATACATATATACTGTATATATGTTCTATACAATATATCTACACATTATAGATATACTGTACATATAGTATTTTTGAAAGTATATAGTATTGCCTTTAACCTTTTATAGTTAAAAACAAAGAATCCTAAACATATAACTACCATGTAGTTATTTATCTATATTAAATTAAAATATTAAATATTTATGACTACATGATGATGATAAAGTTAAAAGAACAGACATAAAAAAAAAACATCCTTAGTTATCATTTATGGAGAGTTTGAATGACAACGATTCAAATGTTCCTGAGTCCTGATTGGAGCATTTTATTGTGTGACATCACGTTTTTTTCTAACTGAGCTCCGCCCACCTCAAACCAGAGTGCAACGCTGCATTCAGACCCAGTCCTGCTCAGTGAAAACTACAAACATGGAGGTCGAGCTGCTCTTACCTAAACTCACAGATAAGAGTCACCTGAATCATATGTTCTGGTTCCGTTGCTGTAAATGTTTATAAATTGTTATTAGGTCCTGGTCCAGTGACATACGTACTGTTGTTGTGTGTTTGTGTGTGTGTGTATATATATATATATATATAATATGAATGTATCAAATACATATCTGAAAACAATGAAGAGAATCAGTCTGATGATATTTATCGTTTATTTACAGCTGAACATCAGGATGCCTACAGAAGTGTGGAGGGACACTTCTGCATCAGCACGGGGGTATCAGAGAGGTGTCAGAAGGGTAACAGGGTATCAGAAGGGTGTCAGGGGGTGTCATAAGGGTAACTGAGGGTATCAGAGGGGTATCAGAAGGGTAACAGAGGGTATCAGAAGAAGACAGGGTTCAGATAAAGACATGGGGTATCAGGGATTGTGACAGGGTATCAGACAGGTGTCTAGGGGTATCAGAGGGTATCAGAGCAGGTTATGATGAAGTATCAGACGAGGAGGGAAGTAGAGTCCGGCAGAAATGAGTCCTAAAACCAGAGACATGACTCAGCATTTTTTCACTTCTGGTTTTGAAGTCAGTGTGTTTTTGGTTTGATGCCTGACATACAGTCTGTGTTTAACACAAGCTGAAGAGATTTTAATGTTTTGTTCTACAATATAAAATAAATCAGTAAATACCCCTCTGGTGTAATTCATTTATAGTGAATGTGAGGGTGAATGGTTGTCTGTCTCTAGTCAGCCCTGTGATAGTCTGGTCTACATGTCCAGGTGAACCCAGCTCTGAGACATGATGGGGTATCAGAAGAGATCAGGATTATAGAAGACAGCTGAAGATATCGTAGTATTTCAGAAGATAAACTCAGGGGGTATTTGAGGAAGTATCAGAGGGTACAGGAGGGGCATTAAAAGGAGATTTTAGAAGGATTGGATGGTTAAAGAGGGTATCAGGGGAGATCTGAGAGTAGACGAGGGTATATTACCGGTGGTAGGGGGCATCAGATCAGGTAGATGTTGACATCTGATCAGAAACCTCCACTTCATCCGCTTGTACTGTCAGAGGGTATAAGAAGAGTATCAGGGGGGGCAGACAGTATCCGAGACTGGGCTGAAGACAGCGCTGACTCCTAAATGCAATAAATAATAAAGCAGCATTCAGTCAGTTACATAATACATCATTTTATGCACCTGGACTTCCTGTGTGCTCTAGTCTCAGACCAGTCTTCTGGTGAACGTGGTTCAGGGTTTCATGGGTAAAGGGACTCTGGGATGTTGTCCATGTTCTCCAGGTCAGAGTCCGTGGCTCAGCACGCATTTAAACAACGACTTCTACATAATACTGCTTCATAGATATATATATATATATATATATATATATATATATTGTATATATGTACAGTATATATACATATATATATATTTAAAAGGGCTGTCAAACGATTAAACATTTTAATCTGATTAATCACAACTATTTACTATTCGTAAATAAACCCTAAAAAAATCCCATTTTCTATATATATTGTTGTGTGAACAGAAGATAAATAACAGAAGTTGTGTAGTTGTTGTGTATTAGCCATGTACTTGTGTATGGATTGTGTTTTAGTGCTATATAGTTGTGTATGGGTTGTGCATTAGTGGTGTATGGGTTGTGGTTGTCTATAGGTTGTGTATTAGTGGTGTATGGGTTGTGTACTGGTTGTGTAATGGTCATGTATTAGTGCGGCCATGGTACCCCCAACCACCCAACACCAACGCACTACAGTCGCAGCATGAAAACAATGAATTCATAATTAATCATTACGATTCAGTGCTTCTCAGAAGCGATTCTCGGTGAGTCGGTGTTTTCTCACCACACTGCTGTTGAGGACGATTAGCTTTGACTGATTATTTTCCTTTATATTGTATTTACAGTTTGGACTGACTGACTCACTCCATGCCCAGATTCACTCAGCCTGAACATTTACTGAAACTAAATCTCATTCATGAAACCAAAACCAAAAAGACACAAAGTAATTTAAATTTGTCAAATTGATTTTCTTCAAAGCTATAAAAAAAAGAACCGCCTTAAGACCGTTATGATAAAACATCTGGAATACATCAAGTTCCATAGAAGCTTCAGTGGGACAGTGAATGAAGGATCAGGTTCACTGGACTGAAGTGGACCTGCAGGTTTGGAACTTTAGGTTCTACAGTGACTTCATTGATTACATCCATATCCTGGTCCAGACCTCCACATTCTGGCCCAGACCTCCATATCCTGGTCCAGACCTCCACATCCTGGGCCAGACCTCCACATTCTGGCCCAGATCTCCATATCCTGGTCCAGACCTCCACATCCTGGCCCAGAGCTCCATATCCTGGTCCAGATCTCCATATCCTGGTCCAGACCTCCACATCCTGGCCCAGAGCTCCATATCCTGGTCCAGACCTCCACATCCTGGCCCAGAGCTCCATATCCTGGTCCAGACCTCCACATCCTGGTCCAGACCTCCACATCCTGGCCCAGAGCTTCACAACCTGGTCCAGACCTCCACATGTTTTCAAAGTGCAGGTTAAATGATACAAACAGCCGAGATGAATGATGATGACCGCTATGTTAGCCTGTTAGCTCCCACATTTTGCTGTCACCTCGTGGATTCTGGTCTGACTGCAGCTGATTGGCTGTGGTCAGACGATGATGTCACAGTGTACTTGACAGCAGCTGTTCATCACTGCAGCCAGGTGAAACATTAAACCAGGAAGGAAATCCACCACAGAGAGTTGTGAACATTAAAGAGACGTTGCCATGTCAGTCTGTGATATCATACCGAGTTACATTAACATCGACGTGCCTCCAACACACAGCAGGGGGCGCTGTGGTGCAGAGACTAACACCTTCATTCATTGGACACACTGTTGAACCCTGCAGCTCCACTGAGAGGCCGACATCCCACCTCCAGTCTATCCAGAACCCGGGTCACATAAACCAGTTCAACAAAAACCAGTTCAAGTCATTAAACCCCTGTCCTCTGGCTGAGTGGCAGCCGGTGGCTCAGACGGAGGACTCGCGAGCGGTCTTGGAGTGCAGCGCTCCGGCCCGACTCAGGAAGGGGAAGGTTGTGCCGAGGCAGCCGGCAGCTACGGTGAGCCCCAGACTGGCCCAGGCGCAGCAGATAGACCAGCCGTAACCGTGATCCACGTCAGCCGGCAAACCGTAGATGAAGGGGGGGTTTCTGGAGAGGTCATAGGTCACACTAGCTGCATACGTACACAGGGAGATGGTGCAGAAGATCCCTGAGGAAACAGGAAGGAGACGCATGAAGCATTCAGGACCTGAGACCATAAGGTGGACCTCCCGGTCTGATAAGTGTGTTAGCAAGACACCAGGAGAGTGACTCAATCAAATGTTACACTCATAGTTATATCATTAATCACTGTAAAGTTTACATAAATAGTTCATTATATTATTAATCACTGTAAAGTTTACATAAATAGTTCATTATATTATTAATCACTGTAAAGTTTACATTATAGATCACTATATCATTAATCACTGTAAAGTTTACATAAATAGTTCATTATATTATTAATCACTGTAAAGTTTACATTATAGATCACTATATCATTAATCACTGTAAAGTTTACGTTATAGATCACTATATCATTAATCACTGTTAAGTTTACATTATAGATCACTATATGATTAATCACTGTTAAGTTTACATTATAGATCACTATATCAATAATCACTGTAAAGTTTACATTATAGATCACTATATCATTAATCACTGTAAAGTTTACATTATGGATCACTATATCATTAATCACTGTAAAGTTTACATTATAGATCACTATATTATTAATCACTGTTAAGTTTACATAAATAGTTCATTATATTATTAATCACTGTAAAGTTTACATTATAGATCACTATATCATTAATCACTGTTAAGTTTACATTATAGATCACTATATCATTAATCACTGTAAAGTTTACATTATAGATCACTATATCATTAATCACTGTTAAGTTTACATTATAGATCACTATATCATTAATCACTGTAAAGTTAACATTATAGATCACTATATCATTAATCACTGTAAAGTTTACATTATAGATCACTATATGATTAATCACTGTTAAGTTTACATTATAGATCACTATATCATTAATCACTGTTAAGTTTACATAAATAGTTCACTATATTATTAATCACTGTAAAGTTTACATTATAGATCACTATATCATTAATCACTGTAAAGTTTACATTATAGATCACTATATCATTAATCACTGTAAAGTTTACATTATAGATCACTATATCATTAATCACTGTAAAGTTTACATTATGGATCACTATATCATTAATCACTGTAAAGTTTACATAAATAGTTCATTATATTATTAATCACTGTTAAGTTTACATAAAGAGTTCATTATATCATTAATCACTGTAAAGTTTACATTATAGATCACTATATCATTAATCACTGTAAAGTTTACATTATAGATCACTATATCATTAATCACTGTAAAGTTTACATTATGGATCACTATATCATTAATCACTGTAAAGTTTACATAAATAGTTCACTATATTATTAATCACTGTAAAGTTTACATTATAGATCACTATATCATTAATCACTGTAAAGTTAACATTATAGATCACTATATCATTAATCACTGTAAAGTTTACATTATAGATCACTATATCATTAATCACTGTAAAGTTTACATTATAGATCACTATATTATTAATCACTGTAAAGTTTACATAAATAGTTCACTATATTATTAATCACTGTAAAGTTAACATTATAGATCACTATATCATTAATCACTGTAAAGTTAACATTATAGATCACTATATCATTAATCACTGTAAAGTTTACATTATAGATCACTATATGATTAATCACTGTAAAGTTTACATTATAGATCACTATATCATTAATCACTGTAAAGTTTACATTATGGATCACTATATCATTAATCACTGTAAAGTTTACATTATAGATCACTATATTATTAATCACTGTAAAGTTTACATTATAGATCACTATATCATTAATCACTGTAAAGTTAACATTATAGATCACTATATCATTAATCACTGTAAAGTTTACATTATAGATCACTATATGATTAATCACTGTAAAGTTTACATTATAGATCACTATATCATTAATCACTGTAAAGTTTACATTATAGATCACTATATTATTAATCACTGTAAAGTTTACATTATGGATCACTATATTATTCATCAGCGTATTAACACTATATCATTAATCATTTGAATAGTTCATCATTCATCAGTGCACGTGTACCTGCCATCAGGAACAGCAGGCCGGAGACGTGCTGCGTCAGACTCTCTTCCCAGAAAAAGCCGACCGAGGCCACGATGCTCCCACACAGCAGGACGGCAGCTGCCATACCCAGGAAGCCCGCCGTGATGCGCCGCAGGTCTAGGAGACGACAAACACAATACACACTTCATACACTAACGACACACATACACAATACACACTTTATACACACAATTCACCCTTTATACACACATAATAGACAGTTAATAGACCACAATGTAGTCGCTCACACACAGACACAGTGATGAGTGGTAAATGAGGAAACAAAGAGTGTTGCCATGGTTACCGCCTTCTGCTCACCCCCCTACAGTTACATAACACTATCATGGTGTGTTTTCATGGCAACCAGTGAAAAAGGAGGGCTGAAGACTGATGAGAGCAAGAAGACTGAATCATTTAGTCTACAATCTATAATCAATTATCTATCAGTTAAAGTCTGTAATCAAAAATCTTTCATCCATAATCTATCAATTAAAGTCTGTAATCAAAAATCTATAATTAATAATCCATCAATTAAAGTCTATAATGCATAATCAAACATCTATGATCAATTATCTGTCATCAGTTATCCATAATCAACAATCTATCATCAATAATCTATGACCTACTAATCTGACTGTTGGTTGAAGGTGACCAATCAAATGAGGAGGCATCACTGAGTCATAGTGGGGGTCTAGTTTGTAGTCAGGGTCTAGCCCATAGTGGGGGTCTAGTTCATACTACGGGTCTAGTTTGTAGTCAGGGTCTAGCCCATAGTGGGGGTCTAGTTTGTAGTCAGGGTCTAGCCCATAGTGGGGGTCTAGTTCATACTACGGGTCTAGTTTGTAGTCAGGGTCTACCCCATAGTGGGGGTCTAGTTTGTAGTCAGGCTCTAGCCCATAGTGGGGGTCTAGTTTATACTACGGGTCTAGTTTGTAGTCAGGGTCTAGCCCATAGTGGGGGTCTAGTTCATACTATGGGTCTAGTTTGTAGTCAGGGTCTACCCCATAGTGGGGGTCTAGTTTGTAGTCAGGGTCTAGTTTGTAGTCAGGGTCTAGCCCATAGTGGGGGTCTAGTTCATACTATGGGTCTAGTTTGTAGTCAGGGTCTAGCCCATAGTGGGGGTCTAGTTTGTCGTCAGGGTCTAGCCCATAGTGGGAGTCTAGTTCATACTACGGGTCTAGTTTGTAGTCAGGGTCTAGCCAATAGTGGGGGTCCAGCTTTTCGTGTGGGTGTAAGTCGTAGCGAGGGTCAAGTACGCTGTGAGGGTCTAACTCCTAGTGGTGGTCTAGTTTATTGTAAGGGTCTAGTGCATAGTAAGAGCTCAAAGCTAGGTTCTAACATATAGTGAGGGTCTAGCTCATGGTGAGGGTCTAGCTCGGGGTCTATCACACTGTGGGGTCTCGCTCGTATTGGGGGTCTAGTAATGGTCTAGCTCCTAGTTAGGGTCTATCACACAGTGAGGGTCTCACTTGTATTAAGAATCTAGCTCATTGTAAGGGTCTATCTGATAGTGAGGGTCTAGTTTTTATGGGTATAGCTCATATTGAGGGTCTATCTCGTAGTGAGGTTCTATCCCATAGTGAGGGTCTGACATAAACAGACAGACAGACAGACAGACAGGGACAGAGACAAAGACAGTCAAGAGACAGAGAAGAGACAAGGTGGACTCACGCAGCAGGTGCCACTCGTCCTGTTGGATGGTCCTGGTCAGGTTCAGAGGGATGTTCCTTAGTCTGATTGGCTGAGAGAAGTGATACTTCACAGCCGTACAGCGGTCTGCTATACCTGTAGACAAGAGACAGGAAAGGGACGGACAAGAGACAGGAAAGGGACAGACAAGAGGCAGAGAAGAGACAGGAAAGGGGAAAGGCAAGGAACAGAGAAAAGACAGGTGAGTTACCTGAGCGGCTAAAGATCATCGTCATAACTAACCCTGTGAGGGAGAAACAACCTCAGAACTCAGATTCATCACAACCAGAAAACTAACTTTTGGTCTGTTAGACTCTAAATGGACATGTCAATCAGCAGGTAAGCCCCGCCCCCTAAAGCATCCCCTGCTTTCTGGTCTGGTGGACTCTAAATGGACCATAATGTACTAAATGAACATCATGCTGGATTGAAGAAGACTTGAAACTAGAGATTGAGACCATAAACTCATGTTTACAATGTTTACTGAGATAATACATCAAGAGAGAAGTAGGACCATTTTCTCATAGACTTCTATACAACCAGAGAGGAGTCGCCCCCTGGTGGCCAGCAGAGAGAAGTAGGACCATTTTCTCATAGACTTCTATACAACCAGAGAGGAGTCGCCCCCTGGTGGCCAGCAGAGAGAAGTAGGACCATTTTCTCATAGACTTCTATACAACCAGAGAGGAGTCGCCCCCTGGTGGCCAGCAGAGAGAAGTAGGACCATTTTCTCATAGACTTCTATACAACCAGAGAGGAGTCGCCCCCTGGTGGCCAGCAGAGAGAAGTAGGACCATTTTCTCATAGACTTCTATACAACCAGAGAGGAGTCGCCCCCTGGTGGCCAGCAGAGAGAAGTAGGACCATTTTCTCATAGACTTAGAGTAGACATTGAGTCACTTCAACTTCACGCCTGATAGATTCCAATGAAGATGGTAACCCCCAGACCCCCTAGACCCCTGGTACCCTGTGTTTTACAGAGGTTGTCGGAGCTGCTTGATCCTTCTGCAGGGATCGCCTGGTCATATCTGATCAGGGTCCAGACTAATGACATGTCACATAATGTGATTTGGAGCTGTAATCTGATGGTGGCCTGAGTAGCATCTGGGTCCAGATCCTCTCAGCTCACTATCACTTTGACCTCCAGGTCTCAGGTTGGACCTCTGCCAGAGACTCCAGAGAAAAACAATGAAGACCAACCAACCAACAAGGTTTCAATCCTGCAGAGAGGGTCTAGTTTTGCTGGTTCCAGTCATATACCAGTGTGAAACCAGTCTCAGGTCAGTCTTATACCAGTGTGAAACCAGTCCAAGGACAGCCTTATACCAGTGTGAAACCAGTCTGAGTACAGTTTTATACCAGTGTGAAACCAGTCTGAGGTCAGTCTTATACCAGTGTGAAACCAGTCTGAGGTCAGTCTTATACCAGTGTGAAACCAGTCTGAGGTCAGTCTTATACCAGTGTGAAACCAGTCTGAGTACAGTCTTATACCAGTGTGAAACCAGTCTGAGGTCAGTCTTATACCAGTGTGAAACCAGTCTGAGGTCAGTCTTATAGCAGTGTGAAACCAGTCTGAGTACAGTCTTATACCAGTGTGAAACCAGTCTGAGGTCAGTCTTATACCGGTGTGAAACCAGTCTGAGGTCAGTCTTATACCGGTGTGAAACCAGTCTGAGGTCAGTCTTATAGCAGTGTGAAACCAGTCTGAGTACAGTCTTATACCAGTGTGAAACCAGTCTGAGGTCAGTCTTATAGCAGTGTGAAACCAGTCTGAGGTCAGTCTTATACCAGTGTGAAACCAGTCTGAGGTCAGTCTGAACTGTACTACCCAACAATCTGACTGTAGTCGATATCATCAGATATAATGTGATTATGGCCGGTATCAGTTGATTTGGACTAATATCGGCTTATTCAGAGGATATCGGCTGAGACCCTTTAATCAGCTCAGTATGCTTCTCCTAGTAGTACTGCAGTACTGGTGAGTACTGATGAGATGTGTACTGATGAGTACTGCAAGAACCACCAGACTGCATGCATATATATATACACTCATAATATCCATATGTATGTGACGTCACGTGCTCCACCTTCATTAATACATTAATGGTGTTACTGTATTGTATTATAGTGTAATACACTTAGTCAGAGTGCAGTACAATACCACACACACACACACACACACACACACACACACACACACACACACACACACACACACACACACATTTCTTTGTATATTAGCTGTGTGTGCAGTCTGACCCCGGTCGATGAGCTTGTCGATGTCCGGGTCCAGGCCCTTGAAGTAGCATTTCCTCCACAGGCCGGAGTGCGCGGAGAACAGCGGCCTGCCGCACTCGGTCTCCAGGATCCCCATCCCGAGGATCGCGCGCCAGTTCTCCAGCAGCTCCTCCTCCCTGCTGCCCACATGCACGGGCTTCATCAGAGCCACGTCCCGGTGCCGGGCCCCGCCGCTGCCGGTGTCCACCAGCGGCAGGTGGTAGATGGGCATCTCCCGGTTCTTCTGGTCATTGGAGTCGGACCCGTGGCGGTCGCAGTTGTCCTTGTGCCGGCGGGTGTCGGTCTCGTACCAGTGGTCGGTGGAGATGGCGGTGACCAGCAGCAGCAGGGACAGCACGCTGAGCGCGAGGCTCACCGCGGACACCGTCACCGTCTCCGGCCGGGCTCTCTCCATGGTCGGGACATGGACCGAGCCGGAGCCGGTCCCGGAGCAGGTCCCGGTGCTGCCGCTCGCTCGGTTACCGCCGCCGCTGTTTCCGTTACTGGGCATCTTCTCCGGCCATCATCGCGCGCCCGCCAGCCGTTCCCTGTTTCGCCCTCGCGAGCGCGTCGCCAAGCCGACTGACTGACGGTCGGAGCTGCGTCAAGGCACGGCAGGGAGCGCGCGGCACACCGGAAGCCTGCTGGGACAGCCTTCAAAATAAAAGGGAGAGAAGAGCTCATAATCATAACAACCGTAACAACATACGTGTATTTTACTGTGTATTTTAGATGCGTTTGTTTTATTTTAAAAGTCAAATGAATACAGTTCAGAGTCTGTTCAGCTCTAAATTATTATTATTTTTTAATTGTTTATTTCGAACGATTAAAAAAAAGATGAAAATTAATAAACAAAAGGAAAATAAAATATATAAAACAATTAAATTAAATTAAATAAAAAGCCATGTTTGGATGAACACATGACGAACACAATTATTAGTATGTATGTATTAACACACGTCTTCCTGCAGCCCTCAAACCCACCACTTTAATACTTTTAACAATCTTCTATTCTTTATCTGTTGCACATTCCTGTATAGCTCTTCCGTCTCTATCTATCAAACATCCCTCTCTTTATGTCTGTTTGTTTATATATTGTATATTATAGTCACTATTTGTTTATTGTTTGTTTATTGTTATTGTCCTCAATGTATGCTAGTCACAAAGACAAATTCCTCATTGGGGTAAAATCCTTCTTGGCAATAAATATGTTTCCGATTCTGATTCTGATTACAAGCTGGGTTCAAATATCATAACAATCCTATCCAGTAAATTATTTTCCAATATCCGACCATCCTTCAACAAATCAGGTGACAAACACGTCTGTCTGGGAAAACAAATGTCAACAGAGAATAATCATATTCTTTCATTTTCAATCAAACACTAACTGGATCCTGTAAAGACTTTACATTCTGCCTCTGCACATTTTTGTGTGAAAGTCCCACGTTCATGTCATTGTTGTCATGGTAACAACACTATCTGGTTCCTGCCAAACTAATGAGATAATTACGTGAGATGAAGATACACTATATTGCCAAAAGTATTCACTCACCCATCCAAATAATTAAAATCAGGTGTTCCATCACTTCCATGGCCACAGGTGTATAAAAGCAAGCACCTCGGCATGCAGACTGTTTCTACAAACATTAGTGAAAGAATGGGTCGCTCTCAGGAGCTCAGTGAATTCCAGCATGGTACTGTGATAGGATGCCACCTGTGCAACAAGTCCATGTCCTCGCTCCTAAATATTCCACAGTCAACTGTCAGTGGGATTATAACAAAGTGGAAGCGATTGGGAACGACAGAAAGTCAGCTAGGAAGTGGTCGGCCACGTAAAATGACGGAGCGGGGTCAGAGGTCGCTGAGGCACATAGTGCACAGAGATCGCCAACTTTCTGCAGAGTCAATCTCTACAGACCTCCAAACTTCATGTGGCCTTCAGATTAGCTCAAGAACAGTGTAGAGAGCTTCATGGAATGGGTTTCCATGACGATCAGCTGCATCAAAGCCATACATCAGCAAGTGCAATGCAAAGCGTTGGATGCAGTGGTGTAAAGCACGCCGCCACTGGACTCTAGAGCAGTGGAGACGTTCTCTGGAGTGACCAATCACGCTTCTCCATCTGGCAATCTGATGGACGAGTCTGGGTTTGGCGGTTGCCAGGACAACGGTACTTGTCTGACTGCATTGTGCCACATGTAAAGTCTGGTGGAGGGGGATTATGGTGTGGGGATGTTTTTCAGGAGCTGGGCTTGGCCCCTTAGTTCCAGTGAAAGGAACTCTGAATGCTTCAGCAGACCAAGAGATGTTGGACAATTCCATGCTCCCAACTTTGTGGACCAGTTTTGGGACGGCCCCTTCCTGTTCCAACATGACTGTGTACCAGTGGACAAAGCAAGGTCATAAAGACATGGAGGAGAGAGTTTGGTGTGGATGAACTTGACTTGAAATAGAGTGGAAACTGAGAGCCAGGCCTTCCTGTCCAACATCAGTGTGTGACCTCACAAATGTTTTTAAAAAGTCCCATAAACACACTCCTAAACCTTGTGGAAATCCTTCCCAGAAGAGTTGAAGCTGTTATCGCTGCAAAGGGTGGACCGACATCATAAACCCTATGGATTGAGAATCGGATGCCACTTAAGTTCATATGCCAGTCAAGGCAGGTGAGTGAATACTTTTGGCAGTATGTAACACGTTGCAGACTGGAACATCAACAGCAGGTTTCATTGACTCTTATTTTGAAATTGTAAAACCAGAAGTTCTGATGAGACGATGCTGCGACTAACTTGACGAAGCAACTTAGCTGGGCGTGGACTCTCTCTCCTATCCATCTATCCATCCATCCACCTATCATAATAATAATAATAATGATTGAAGGTCCTGATGTTTTCTGGCAGCTCTGAAAGAATCTGGACTGAGAAAAACAAGGAATGAATTGAGGATATGAGACATCCACCGATAGATAACTTTGTATGTGTTGTACAAGTGGTGTGGCTCCTTTAAGAGTAGAGAGAGGGGTAGGGGGGGGGGGGGGGGGGGGGCAGTGCTGCTTGTCCATAAATAAATACTGCAGCTCAGGACCAGAGCCGAGTTCCTGTGTCTTGCTTACCACCTGCAGTCCGAGGTAAAGGGTGTTAGCCTGAAGCTAACGGGAGCAGCATATACATGTTGTGCTTCTGGTCTACGGTCTGGGAGAGCAGAAGCAAGGAACAGTTAACAACTATAATCATTTTTACATCTTTAAATCAATCAAAAGCTACAGGATCTACGACATGTGATCATGTAAATGGAAAAGAGAAGGGGACCCAGTACGGATCCCTTGGTGAACTCCACAGTGAACATCTGTTGCAGCCCAACCTTTCCCCAGTGATACCAACTGAACAACTACAGAGGGGTGCCTCTGATCCACATCCAAGTGCATGGACGGCTAACAGCAATACGTCATTTAAGACCCGAAGAAGAGACTTGAAACCACGTAATAATATTGTTTGCGAGAATTAAAGCAACTACGTTTTTGTAAACCGGAGCTAAAAATGGGAGCTTAGACACACTTCACCACACTGATGGAGTGTAGATAGGTGGGTCCGGGGCCCTGTGGAGGTCTGGTGTAGAGTGGTGGGTCCGGGGCCCTGTGGAGGTCTGGTTTAGTGTAGCGAGGTGGGTCCGGGGCCTGTGGATTTCTGGTGTAGTGTAGATAGGTGGGTCCTGGGTCCTGTGGAGCTCTGGTGTAGAGAGGTGGTTCTGTGGCCCTGTGGAGGTCTGGTGTAGAGAGGTGGTTCCGTGGCCCTGTGGAGGTCTGGTGTAGAGAGGTGGTTCTGGGGGCCCTGTGGAGGTCTGGTGGAGTCCAGGAGGAAGTCTTTGTTGTGTTTCATATTAATGTACTAATCACACTCTTAGAGAAAGTTTTGTTTGGACCATGAGGGGATGGGGGTCTCTGTAGGGGGGTCTGGTACAGAGACAGCAGTCCTCCTGGCGGTCTTCGGCTCCGGCGGTGTGTCATGTCTCCTCAGCGTCCCGGTGACTGAGGCCTCATGGGAAATCTCCGGTGACTCTCAGAGTCAAAACTCGACGTGATGGCAGAAAAAAATGAAAGTTGGTCCATTAAGTTGATCAATAATTCAGAGTGTCCCTGCTGGACTCTGCTGCTTCCTGTAACCCTACACCCCCCCCCCCCCCCCCCCCCCCCCCCCCCCCCAGAGTCTCCTTGATGTGGACATCTGATTGGCTGTCAGGATGCTTCTCTCTGCAACTTATCAATCATCGTTGACTTATCAATTTCATGGAAAATATTAGAGAGAATATTAACAGATTATGAAAATAGTTGGCAATTCATTTCTGACTGACTGATTGGTGCATCTTCAGAAGACATCACAGCACCAGCATCACATGACAGGAGGCTCATGGGCAGTGACCGTCTGCTCATCACTGATTCAACACCTTCACCTTCACTGATCGATACCTGTGTGGGCTGTTTCCCACGATCTCCACCTGCTCTGTGTGTAATTAGCATATCCCCCCCCCCCCCCCCTCAGAGGTTATTGACGTTGTCCTGAAGCTCCATCAGCTCATATCGACCAATCACCTTCAATGGGGGGGGTCACAGAAGAGGAGGGGGGGTAATTAATGCTCAGTCAGCTGTGTGTGTGTGCGTGCTTGAGTGTGTGAGTGTGTCTGTGTGTGTGTGTGTGTGTGTGTGTGTGTGTGTGTGTGTGTGTGTCTGTGTGTCTGTGAGTGTGTGTGTGTGTGTGTGTGTGTGTGTGTGTGTGTGTGTGTGTGTGTGTGTGTGTGTGTGTGTGTGAATGTCACCGGTGTGTTGAAGTGCTGAGGCAGCAAGATGATGGAGGTCAACAGAGTAGGAAGAGGAGGAGCATGATGATGATGATGATCGATCGGTGGCAGCCTGTCCTCCATCAGGTCCCCAGGTCTCTACAGACCAGTTCAGGTCCTCCATCAGGTCCCCAGGTCTCTAGAGCCCAGTTCACGTCCTCCATCAGGTCCCCCGGTCTCTACAGACCAGTTCACGTCCTCCATCAGGTCCCCCGGTCTCTACAGACCAGTTCACGTCCTCCATCAGGTCCCCAGGTCTCTAGAGACCAGTTCACGTCCTCCATCAGGTCCCCAGGTCTCTAGAGACCAGTTCACGTCCTCCATCAGGTCCCCAGGTCTCTACAGGCCAGTTCAGGTCCTCCATCAGGTCCCCAGGTCTCTAGAGACCAGTTCACGTCCTCCATCAGGTCCTCCGGTCTCTACAGACCAGTTCATGTCCTCCATCAGGTCTCAAGGTTCTGCAGATCTGTCCCTCGTCAGGAGGACCAGAATGAAACTGGATCAATGATGTCTTGTCTACGGATGAAGGAAGTCTACAATATTACATTTCAACATAAACGTGAAAGGAAAACAAAAAGCACTTCCTGCAAGTCTTTCACAATAAAAGCTTTCCACTGCCTCCTGATTTAATATTTATTAATGAACATTGATCAGATCAAATGTTATCTAACAAGCAGACAGACATGAAAACAATAATCATAATAATAACGATGATGGACTGTGAAGCCTCAGTGATTAGAGTCTGAATTGATAATCATCTTATTGATTAGTTTTGACAAGAACTAAACTGTGTTGAACCAACACACACACACACCCTCAGAGTGTGTGTGTGTGTGTGTGTGTGTGTGTGAGCCCTGAGGACACATTCATTGATCGATGCTGCTACTTCAGTGGGTGTGTGAAAATATTCTCTCTCTCTCCTGGGAGGACCGTCACCGCTGGAGAACTGGCTGCCATCAAGTTCATCACTTCACTCACGTCACGTCACGTCACTTCACTCACGTCACTGCACTCATGTCACTCACGTCACTTCACTCAAGTCACTTCACTCACGTCACTGCACTCATGTCACTCACGTCACTTCACTCTTGTCACTCATGTCACTTCACTCACGTCACTTCACACATGTCACTCATGTCACTCACGTCACTTCACTCACGTCACTTCACACACGTCACTTCACTCACGTCACTTCACTCATGTCACTCACGTCACTTCACTCACGTCACTTCACACACGTCACTTCACACACGTCACTTCACTCACGTCACTTCACTCACGTCACTTCACACACGTCACTTCACTCACGTCACTTCACTCATGTCACTCACGTCACTTCACTCACGTCACTTCACTCACGTCACTTCACACACGTCACTTCACTCACGTCACTTCACTCATGTCACTCACGTCACTTCACTCACGTCACTTCACTCATGTCACTTCACTCACGTCACTTCCCTTAAGCCATTACACTCACATCACTCATGTCACTTCACTCATATTACTTCACTCACCTCACTTGACTCACGTCACTTCACCCACATCACTCACATCACTCACGTAACCTCACTCACATCACTTCGCTCACCGCACTTCACTCAGGTCAATTCACTCACATCACTCACATCACATCACTGTGTCCCATTGACGTTTAACTGAGAGGATGAACATCTGCAGCTGATACTGAAGATCAGTGAGCTCCTCCTCAGTAATCGGTGCAGGCTGAAGACTGCAGACGTCAGCAGGTGGTCCATCTGTGTGAGCGTGTCCCGAGGCTCACCATCGGATGTTCAACAGGGAGAGTCAGGCTTTAGAAATTAGATAGATAGATAGATAGATAGATAGATAGATAGATAGATAGATAGATAGATAGATAGATAGATAGATAGATAGATAGATAGATAGATAGATAGATAGATAGATAGATAGATAGATAAGGTGGACTGGAGGTGAACGCATTGATAGGTGCTGTTTTCTGTGCTATGCTGACTCAGCAGGATGATACAAATAGAATCAGTCGATCAGAATAAACGAGTAACTCTGATTAAACTTAAATCAATGATTTAAAAATCACCAAAGAGTTCAGAGTTCAGAGTTACAGACAACAGATGGAGAGTGAGATCAACTGGACTGAAACAGAGGATTTCTATCGCGTTTCAGACCTTCCAAACTCATTTTAATGAGCTCTCCATATTTATTATGATCAACTGGAAGATGGAGGACAGAATCCTCTTTGTTCTCTGATGAACACCTTCAGACTCTGTCTGCATACCGATGATGCTGCTGCTGGGTCTTTAGCCTACCTGGTGCAGGACCTGATGCAGGATCGCTTTTATGAAAAGAACACTTATCAATTTCAAATTGATATCACCTGGTCTATAAGTTCATTTTCTCCAGTATTTGTGTTTGTGTTCAGGTGAGCTGCCTCCGGTGACTGTTACCGTGACAACAACAGAGCCTCAGTGGAGGTGGTGGAAGGGGGTTTTGAGCAGTAAAGGCCCCCGTAACACTGTGTGGTTTTGGGTTTAACGGTCTTGAGAAAAACTAAGGTGCAGATTGATTAAAACACTGGTTTTATTGATTAGAGGTGAAACTGCTATCCCAACATGAAACAAACTCTCCTAGCTACTTTTCTTTGGTCTTTTTAACAGGACCAGGACTGAGGCCCCATTAGAGCTGAGCTGGACCAGAAACAGAACATGTGAAAACACAATGTGTTTCTGAAACATGAGGTCTGAAAGTCATTCTCATAGAAAGTTTGTGATCGGATCGTGTCCGTCAACAACACAAAGAAACAACCCCTCGCTTTGGTTCCAGAAACAAACTCAGTTGAACTTCCTGCAGCTTTGAAGGCCACAAACCTCTGAACTCTGCTCACTAATGAGAGCGTTGGTCGTGAGATGCATCCATCTTTAAATCTTAACTCACCCGCGGCTGTCCAGTCGCCATGGCGATGCCCACGCGGCCTTCATCTCCCTGCTCATTAAGACTTGTGGCGGTTAGATCCGGAGGTGTTGTCAGCAAGTGTTAATGAGGCCCAGCAGTGAAACGCCTCATTAAACATCTATGCCGCCGCCGGAGGTGACCGGGGGCACCAAGCCGCCACCATCCGCCACCACGCAGCCCCCCGCTGGTCCGACTCAGCGCCGAAAGCCAGACTCCCTGCAGACAGATAACGATTTAAACTGCTTTCATCTGAAACAACAGTTTGACCCGAACATCTCACAGTTTAGTCTCACACACATCTGACACATCTTTGTTTGTTTTCAGGATTCATCCCGTTAAAGTCAGATGGAGTTGTTGTAGCACCGCCTCCTCCCTGTGGTCACAAAGGGAGGCGAGATCCAGAACATACAGCGGAATAATAATAATGAATGATTAAATTCATGTATTTGTCGGTACCCTGATAAATAAATCATGGTATACTGAGAAGGATGGACCCAAACGCGGATCATGATGAGGAGGCAGCAGGAAACGGACGGCAAGTTAATCAACAACCAATAATAAAGAAAATCTAAACAATACGAAAAAAACATGTTCACATTTCACAAAGATAAAAACTCACAAATAAGTGCGGACATAAGACACTCCCCTCAACGTTGCCCTAGTTGGTTAGAATTACCACGTGGTATTTCCCACGTGAGAAAATTCCTCAGCCTCCGTCAACAACGGGACTTCAAATGCTTCGGCTCGTATAGAAAGAAAGCCAGCGCCGCTGAGTAGACCATATTCTTTGTGCAAAGTCCATGAAGTTTCCCCTGGCTCGACAGTTTTTGTTATGTATATAATTATTAATAAAGTTTAAATTAAAAAACAGTCTGTGAAGTGCACCTGTGTCCGACTTGACGTGGTGGGAACTTGACGTGTTTATGACGAGTTCCGGCGGATCCTCTCAAGTCTCGTGCATGCATCGGCGCAAATGCATGCGATCGGAAACGCATTCATTAGGCTCGTTCGGGATGGTCTTGACTTGACTTGACTTACCACGCCGACGAGAGCTGCAGGTGTCCGAGGGGGCGGGCTCTAACAGAGACGGCAGCCAAACGCCGTCAAGTCGGACAACAAAGTCAACGTGACTATAGTGCTCAAGCGATAGAACACAGCAGCAAACCAAAGAGGATATGTTTTATATATATATATATATATATATATATATATATATATATATATATATATATATATATATATACACACACACGCAAGGCAACATGTGGAAGGCATTCTTTTTTTCAGTATATTTGTATTATCATTCTATGTTTGTATTAACCAGACCTCACATATAATAGGCCTACTCACAACACAATGCACGGAACTTTAGATCAAGCCATGACATCAATGCGACCCAAATAAAAAGGCAAATCATTAAATCATTCAATGAGAACCATTCCGCTGTAGCGGAGGTGTGGACAAGCCGGTTGCAGCCGTCGTAGACCGCGCTGCCAAGCGCTGCAAGAAGCGCCTCTTAAAAACTTGTTCCCGCGATGTTTTGGGTCACGTGATATGGTCGCGACCCTGTGACGTCTTTGCAGTCGGCTGCTAAGTCAGACACAATTCTAGCCATCATGCATCGCTTTCAACCCACAATACATCACGTTAGGTGGCGCGCTGCAGGCGGCTACATCAAGTCGAATTCGCCTATTGTCTATGTGAAAAGCTGTGCAATGCATTCTGGTAGCGTCGCGGCGAATGTCGAGAGACGGCGCGCTGAGTTGGCCGCTCCTCATTTGCATAAAGTTGAAGTGAATCTACTTTATGCTAATCAGAGGCGCCGGGCTCGACTCGCCGCCTCGGGAACGCTCGGGAAAATCTTCTAAACTGAATGTTGTGGATCTAAAATAATTGACAGATTCAACAACTGCATAGCTTATTTCTCACTTAAAATGCTTTCAGAAACACCTTTCGGTGAACTATTTTCATAAAATAAGAGAAAGTTTCCAAACAAGCCGCCATGTTGGTCTGCGTGAACTCCGGAGCAGACAGGACAGCTGTGAAAGCGATCGTCCAATCAGGTGCAGCCATGAAGTGTGCGCGTGATTGTATGAAGGAGAGCGCCTGTCAATCATCCTCTAGTGGCCGCCCACCAAGCGTGCAATACTGGGAAGCGGCGCGTCCACTCGCGTTTAAAATCGCCCCTGTGGACACGGACCTTCACCTTGAAAGTAGACGAGGGCTGCGTTTCAATAACGGTTTGAGTCGCCCTCGCTCACTTGCCCTCAGCCCTTGCTATGACGTCACACGGAGGCAGCTTGGAGGGCGGAGGGAAAGTGGGCGGAGGGGGAGTGAAAGAGGTAAATGGAACACACCTGCCCTCGTTCACTAACAGCCCAGACAATCATGGACAGGG
>NC_139917.1:32645098-32650098 GCF_963514095.1 Eutrigla gurnardus
AGTACCTCCAGGTGAGGGGGCGGGGCTAGTACCCACCATGTCACAGTACCTCCAGGTGAGGGGGCGGGGCTAGTACTTACCATGTAATGTTACCTCCAGGTGAGGGGGCGGGGCGAGTACTCACCATGTCACAGTACCTCCAGGTGAGGGGGCGGGGCTAGTACTCACCATGTAACGTTACCTCCAGGTGAGGGGGCGGGGCGAGTACTCACCATGTCACAGTACCTCCAGGTGAGGGGGCGGGGCTAGTACTCACCATGTAACGTTACCTCCAGGTGAGGGGGCGGGGCTAGTACTCACCATGTCACAGTACCTCCAGGTGAGGGGGCGGGGCTAGTACTTACCATGTAATGTTACCTCCAGGTGAGGGGGCGGGGCGAGTACTCACCATGTGACAGTACCTCCAGGTGAGGGGGCGGGGCTAGTACTCACCATGTAACGTTACCTCCAGGTGAGGGGGCGGGGCGAGTACTCACCATGTCACAGTACCTCCAGGTGAGGGGGCGGGGCTAGTACTCACCATGTAACGTTACCTCCAGGTGAGGGGGCGGGGCTAGTACTCACCATGTCACAGTACCTCCAGGTGAGGGGGCGGGGCTAGTACTCACCATGTAACGTTACCTCCAGGTGAGGGGGCGGGGCTAGTACTCACCATGCAACGTTACCTCCAGGTGAGGGGGCGGGGCTAGTACTCACCATGTAACGTTACCTCCAGGTGAGGGGGCGGGGCGAGTACTCACCATGTCACAGTACCTCCAGGTGAGGGGGCGGGGCTAGTACTCACCATGTAACGTTACCTCCAGGTGAGGGGGCGGGGCTAGTACTCACCATGTAACGTTACCTCCAGGTGAGGGGGCGGGGCGAGTACTCACCATGTAACGTTACCTCCAGGTGAGGGGGCGGGGCGAGTACTCACCATGTCACAGTAGGCTCGTTCGACTTGATGTAGCCGCCTGCAGCGCGCTACCTAACGTGATGTATTGTGGGTTGAAAGCGATGCATGATGGCTAGAATTTGTGTCCGACTTAGCAGCCGACAGCAAAGACGTCACAGGGTCGCGACCATATCACGTGACCCAAAGCATCGCGAGAACAAGTTTTTAAGAGCCGCTTCTTGCGGCGCATGGCAGCGCGGTGAACGGTGGCTGCAACCGGCTTGTCCACACCTCTGCTACAGCGGAATGGTTCTCATTGGTTAAAAGTTCAATGACGTGTGTTCAGGTCCGCACTCGGTGGCCACCTTGTGGTGAAATGATACTTTTTATTTTGGTCGCATTGATCTCATGGCTTGATCTAAAGTTCCGTGCATTGTGTTGTGAGTCGGCCTATTATATGTGAGGTCTGGTTAATACAAACATAGAATGATAATACAAATATACTGGAAAAAATAATGCCTTCCACATGTTTCCTTGCGTGTGTGTGTGTGTATGTATTTATTTATGTATATATGTATGTGTGTGTGTGTGTGTGTGTGTGTGTGTGTGTGTAATATATATATATATATAAAACATATCCTCTTTGGTTTGCTGCTGTGTTCTATCGCTTGAGCACTATAGTCACGTTGACTTTGTTGTCCGACTTGACGGCGTTTGGCTGCCGTCTCTTTTAGAGCCCGCCCCCTCAGACACCTGCAGCTCTCGTCGGCGTGGTAAGTCAAGTCAAGTCAAGCCAAGACCATCCCGAACGAGCCTAGTACCTCCAGGTGAGGGGGCGGGGCTAGTACTTACCATGTAATGTTACCTCCAGGTGAGGGGGCGGGGCTAGTACTCACCATGTCACAGTACCTCCAGGTGAGGGGGCGGGGCTAGTACTTACCATGTAACGTTACCTCCAGGTGAGGGGGCGGGGCGAGTACTCACCATGTGACAGTACCTCCAGGTGAGGGGGCGGGGCTAGTACTCACCATGTAACGTTACCTCCAGGTGAGGGGGCGGGGCTAGTACTCACCATGTGACAGTACCTCCAGGTGAGGGGGCGGGGCTAGTACTCACCATGTAACGTTACCTCCAGGTGAGGGGGCGGGGCTAGTACTCACCATGTCACAGAAGGCTCATTTGGGATGAAGCAGGAGGCGGAGCCTAAAAGCTGCGCTGCAGTCGGACAGTTTTCATCGGCCTTCCAAGATTTGACAGGAAGTCATAGAAAAGGTTACATCCTGTTAGACGCGATCGGCAGTTTGCGACCACATCCACATTTATAGTGTTTTATATACAAACATTATATTTATACATTACTAATATTTATTGACATTATTTTATACTTTGTATTTTTATACTTATTTGACTTTCTTTCTTTTCTTTCTCTTATAAAACAGCTGCAGCTGTACAATTTCCCGAGGGGTTACTAAATTATTCTGATTCTGATTTCCACAGATATTTATGAACAAATATATATAAATGTGAACGTGGTAACAAACTACAGCTAGCCTACAGATCACGTCTAACAGGATGTAACTTTTTCTATGACTTCCTGTCAAATCTTCCAAGGCCGATGGAAACTGTCCGACTGAAGCGTTAAGGCTCCGCCTCCTGCTGCTCCGCCTGCTCTCGTCTATTTTCAGTACCTCCAGGTGAAGGGGCGGAGCCAGTACCCGCAGGTAAGGGGGCGGGGCCAGTACCTGCAGGTAAGGGGGCCAGAACGTTTAGGAGTTTTAGTGGCTGCGTTTCGGATCGCATGCATTTGCTCCGATGCATGCACGAGACTTGAGAGGATCCGCCGGAACTCGTCATAAACACGTCAAGTTCCCACCACGTCAAGTCGGACACAGGTGCACTTCACAGACTGTTTTTAAAATTTTTTAACTTTATTAATAATTATATACATAAAAAAAACTATCGCTCCAGGGGAAACTTCACGGACTTTGCACAAAGAATATGGTCTGCCCAGTGACGCTGGCTTTCTTCGTCGCTGACGAACTCGAGCCGAGGCATTTGAAGTCCCGTTGTTGACGGAGGCTGAGGAATTTTCTCACGTGGGAAATACCACGTGATAATTCTAACCAACTAGGGCAACGTTGAGGGGAGTGTCTTATGTCCGCACTTATTTGAGACCATCTGCAGAGAAAAGCATGCGGAGGGAGGTACCTGGAGATACCGCGAGTTTTTAAAGCCATGTGACATGTCGCAAAGGGAAGTTATCACCAGCATTTGTGACGTTTTTATCCCAGAATGCCTGGTTTTGCCAGGCAAATGCATGCGCATGCATGACTGGAAACACGCCTAGTGATTTTGTATTTGTCTTGTTATTAAAGAGGAATCTTCATGTCAGCTGACATTAACTTCCTGTTTGTCACAGAAATGACTGGACCCATACAGGAAATGACCCGCAACAACCAGCAGAGGGAGTTCATTCCCTTCACATCAGTCACCTGCCATGAGAAGGTGAAGACCAATACAGACCAGTACAGACCAGAGGGCTGGACCATGATTATGAACGATGTTCTCTAGGAGACCCAATATTTCTTACGATGTTCTGTACATATCACAGATGGGGGAGGTGCTCTACGAGGAGCGGGTGTATCCAGCAGGGAACTGGGCCTGTGTGACTAAAGGAGAAGATTTGTATGAACAGAGCATCTCAATGGCCTTCATGAAACTAATGCGTTTCATCTGTAAAGAAAACTCTGCAGGTCAGACTCCGCCCACTTCAACACATCAGTTAGCCCCACCCACTAACTCACTATATATATATATATATATATATATATATATATATATATATATATATATGCTGTCCAACCTACTGTTATGTGTTGGGTCATGTGATTAGTATTGATTAGGTGATGGCTGTGTATTGATCGTCTGTAGGCAGATACCTTGGGATGACGGTGCCGGTGGTCAGTCACATCCAGATGATGCAGGACGGGAACACGTTTCAGAAAGCCGTCCAGACGGGCTACTTCCTGCCGGCAGAGTTTCAGACCAGCCCCCCCCAACCGTCTGACCCCGACATCAACATCGTCTCCAGAGAGCCAATCAGAATCATCGCCAGGTCAGAACGGTGACTTTCAAATATCGTACTATGACACAGATTGTGTGTTACTGATGTTCTGCTCTCTGATTGGCTGTCAGGACATTCTTCGGTACGACCACGGAGGAGACGGTGACCCGTCAGATCAGTCTGCTGTGGGAGATTCTGGGCGCCACCGACGACCTCCACAGAGACGGCTACATGGTCGCCACCTTCGAGAACCCCGGTGTTCCTCACCGCCGGAACGAAATCTGGTTCATCAAACGCAACGTGTAGACGTCTTACCCCCGTCGCCTCCTCCTACCTCCCCTCTGATTTGCTGGTAATTATTTTTTCACCAATCAGAGCAGGTTTTTGTTTGTTAGCAGGTCCTAACACTAAGTCCCACCCACTGCCTCGCCTGTCCAATCAGAATGCCTCTCTGACTAACTGACATCCCAGGGGCCCACAAATTATCTTATGTAATATCAACAGACAATATATCACTTCATTATGTCAATCTTCCGTCCTGATTGGCTGTGATCTGATCAGGGAAATCACTATTGATCAGATCAATCACACTGTAAGCGTTAAAGGATCAGTTCACATGTTTCACTGATTTAAGCATCAAGAGTAGAAACGGGGAACAAAACCTGAAAGGAAAAAAACTATGTTGTCAGAGTGAGCAGCTAATGGTTGGTACTGGTCCCGAACCTTGTCCTGGTCCTGGACCTGGACCTGGTACTGGACCTGGACATTACAGTTGAATGAGAGTGAAGAATGCAACAGAATATTTTTGTAAATCATGATCCTGCAGCTTTTATGAAGTCAGACCTGAAGGTTTTTAACACCCGACGGTTTTTAAATGGATAATATTAAATAATGTGTTATGTTTGTGAACGTTTGTCCTCCAGGTGATTTCATGTTTTCAGCATGTTCAACTGACTTTAACAGACTTCTGGGGTTTCAATCCTGCAGCTCTGCTACTTTTATTTTCTGACTATTTGATGAAGCAATTGAAAAAGAACCAGATTTGTGATTTTTTTTGTGCCT
>NC_139917.1:32655098-32677598 GCF_963514095.1 Eutrigla gurnardus
ATTAACTACAAACATATTGTCTATGTCTCTTCACAGGAAATTGGCACTTCATTGTGAGGAAATTCTTCATTATGTGTTGCTGAAAAGATAATTTAACATTTTTTTCAGAAAATGCCTGGTAGATTTGTGTTCAGGACATCTCTGACTACATACATACTGGAAATCAAGCATTCTTACTGTACCAATGTGGAGAAATTCAAGTATAAAAGTCCCATATTTATACCTGGAGAATTGCATATTTGCCCATATTTGAGCTTCTGTAAAAACAATTTTCTCAATAATTCCTGGCTATGGGTGGTATATTTGACTTCTACACATAATTGACTACAAGTATGTTTAATATGAAGCATTTTTACTGTACCAATGTGGAGAAGTTCAAGTATAAAATTCCCATATTTATACATGCAGATTGCATATTTGACCACATTTGAGCTACTGTAAAAACACTTTGCTCAATAATTCCTGGCTATGGGTGGTATATTTGACTTCTACACAGAGGACTACAACTATACTTTAAATCAAGCATTTTTACTGTTGCAATGTGGAGAAATTCAAATATACTGCTTCTATGGAGGAGTGGAACTGGTTTTATAAGGGGTGGAACTGGTTTTATAAGGGGTGGAACTGGTTCTATAAGGGGTGGAACTGGTTCTATAAGGGGTGGAACTGGTTCTGTGATGGAACTGGTTCTATAAGGGGTGGAACTGCTATTATCAGGGGTCCATTATTCCAGTCTGATAGAACCAACATGATCCAGCCAGGAATAGAACCGACGACAGCACAGACTAGGAATAACCTGCAGCCTTACAAGGTCTCTCCTCCTGAGCAGAAACTAGTCCCGGCCTGTTGGAAGCTGGGAGGACTTCAGGCTGCCATAGGAGGACCAGTCCAGGTCGGAACTCTACTAAACCAGTTCTACCGGTTCTGATGCTGCTGCACGGGGAACCAGAAAGACCCAACAGAGAACATCAAGCTCACATATTTACAACTGGAGGTAGAGAAGTGTGTTTATGTTCCCCATACAAGATACAATTCCATATTCTTACATTTAACGATGTGATGCTAAAATCATTAAAACCACACGAGTCTCTGAAGTCCTGATAGATCTTTATTAGAAAAAGAAGAGCGAAGCGTTTTACAAGCCAAACGTGAGATGTGAGCGACACCGCTTTTATTAAATAAAACCATCAGCAAGCAAAGGAGAGAAAACTATGTACACGAAGCAGACAGGCTGACTCATCAAGAACTCATAAATAGGCTGAGGCCTCTTTCTGGACTCAAAACTGTAGAAGAGGAAGGTGGACTTGGGAGGGGGGGGGACAGCGGGACACCAGGGGCCATGAAGACCTCCCAGACCCCGGATCTACTTCCAGAGGCTCCTCTTCCATCCTGCTTCCTATCCCACTGAGCTGGTCTTGCTGCGGCGCTTACGGACCTCCTCCATCAGGTCCTTGAGGTACTGGATCTCCCGGCTGATGGACTCTGCCTTCTCCGCCAGCTCGTTGTTCTTCTTCTCCAGCTCGTCACACTCAACGTTCAGCAGGTCCTGCTCCACCCTCTTCTTCTGTCGGTAACGGTTGGCCGCCGTCTTGTTCTGCTCCATCTTCTTCAGCTTCTTCTCCACCACCTTGGGAGCACCGGACACAGATTTGACCCTGGATGAGGTCTTGGCGGATGGGGGCTCTAGTTTGGAGTAGGGTTTGGTCCTGGAGGAACCAGCTGTGGGAGGAGACGGGAAGCGAGGAGGTGAGCCGGCTACGGACTCTATGCCGGAGTCGCTGTCGCAGTCGCTCGAGGGCGGAGAGGTTTTAATGGCCTGCTCAGGGGGGGACATGGAGGAGGACTGGTCCTCGTTGGACTGAACCACCAAGTGGCCAGAGGGGGGAAGAGAGGAGTCTATGGGGCTGGGATCTGGAATGATGGCGGCTGCGAGGGACAGGGGAGTTTTATCTGCATCCAGGACATCCACTTCACTCCCCAGCTCGAATGTGAAGGCCGAAGACTTGGGAGACGGGGGCTCAGACTTCAGGACCACCTCCTGATCCAGATCCACCATCATAATAGCCCCTCCCACCCCAGAGAGAGGGAGGGAGGGGATGCTGATGGCCAGATCCAGATCGTCATGTGGGGCAGGGATGGTGGTGTCGAAGGAGTCTAGATCTAGGTCCACGTGGGAGCCGAGGGAATCTAGGAGTGCCTCGGGGGAGCCGGGGGACTCATCAGATGAACCCATGAGCGATGCCAGGTCAAAGCCACTCAGGTACATTTTTTCTGACATCCAGTCCATTCCGGCGAAAGCATCATCTGCAGACAGATGATTTATTATTAAAATCTGACCAACAAGTATGAAATGATAAAACACAATTAACCTTTTTCTTCTCATAATCAGGGTTCCTACACCTTCTCCAAAGTCACATTCAAGCACTTTTCAAGCATTTCCAGGTGCATTTCCATGCTTTTCCAGCCCCTTCCAGCTGTGGTAAACTCCATATTTGTACCAATCCAATGGTCAGTATTCAGTCTACTTATGATGTCACTTGTTCATCACATTAAATGAGATGTTATTGTCCTCTAAACAACCAACATGATGTTTGGAGACAGCTTTTTACAGAAGGACCACAAATGAAAGGAAAACTAATTCCACTAACAGATCCACAGAAATATAATCACCAACTATTTTCATCATCTGTTCATCATCAAAAGTCATTTTACATAAAGAAATGTCAGAAAATGCTGTTTTCAGTCCCTCAGATATGGAGATCTTCTTTTCTCTGTTCTATCATAGATGTCATCACATACAACACACATTTCAAGTACTTTTCAAACCTTGAAAACACCAAACTAAAATTCAAGTGTTTTCAAGGATTTCCAACACCCGTACCAACGCCGGATATGAAGACATTCTAGCTTTGATATCAGTGATTTAACTTCCTGTAGTTCCACATGGTTTCAGATTATTAAGTCGCCTCACCATCGCCGTCGTCTGCTCTGACGTCGAGCAGGTCACCGGCAGCCAGCCAGGGGACAGACAGGGGGTCCTCGCCGACCTTGGTCCCCAGGAACAAGGGAGGCTGGGTGGGGGCAGGAGAGGGAGGGGGGGAGGCAGAAGACCGTGGAGAGGACATGGAGTGGTAGGGAGACAGGGAGGAGGCATAGGAGGAGAGGGAGAGGGGGGGCGAGGCTGGAGCCTTCCCCTCGAGAGACGAGGAGGGAGAAAGAGCTTCTTCTTCATCTTGGTCCAGAAGGGGCCCCATGGGGTCAGCCATCAGAAACAAGGGCCCTGTGGACAAGGAGCAAGAGTTTAGCATCAAGTCCACCTAGTGGATCCACCCAGCCTTGGTTTCAGCAGAGCTGTAACACCCACCTAAGTACAGGGCCCCCACGTCCTCCAGCTGGGAGAGACTCATGGCTGCTGCAGCTCAGCGGCGGCCGTGAACGGGTGAACAAACCCAACAGAGAGTCTGGAGACGAGAGCGAGTCAGAGGGGTCGGTACTCTGGTCGGTTCTGTGGTCGGTACTGCTGTCGACGGCAGCAAAGCTGAGGGTGGTTGCCGAGAGAGACCTGGTGGAGAGACGAAGGGCGGTTTAGTGGATTTAATAGCTTAATAAACATATACATATATATATATATTATAAACACACACACAGGATAAACAGAATACAAGGTAAACATAACTTACACTACTACTTATACCTATATTATAAATATACGGCGACATTTCTTTCAGCAGGGCTCAGTGTCGGTACTCTTATATTCTCTTAGTTAAGGGTTAAACACAATATGTTCATGTATTTTCCACTTCATACCAGTTAAACCAGTTGAAGTAAATGCACACATTTCAGCCTGTTGGATCTACTTTGTCTCATGTTATCATTGTCTTTATGTATTTACATATATGGTTATATATTGGGGCTCATTGTAAACCAACTGCTTTTGACGTTGTTAGCATTAGCGTATGTAGTTAATCTCGTTAAATCTCGTGTGGGGGAGGGGAGGCTAATTTTGGGGCTAATCCTTCCACTGAAGTGAGACAGCGCAGCTGAAGACAAACTCCACGCCCTCCGCCGGGGATAACATTTCCTAATTTGGTCATGACTTGGCCGATAAACCCGCCCTCCTCGCTCCGTCACCGCCGGGATGTGGGTGGGAAGGGTGACGGCCATTTTCATAACACAGCCGTTTGTGCGGAGGGAGGGCCCCGCCAGTGCGCGCCATTTTGGACACGCCACGTTGTCAGTTTAATATACACAAACATCACTGATGTTGGAACAGCAACAACAAAAATGTCGCGATGGAGAACAACAAAACAACTTAAAGATGGCGGACCACCGAGACGACGGCTAAACACGTCTCAAAACCGAGGAGAAGCTTTGGCGGGCACGAGCTCCTTCATCTGACACTTTGTAACATGACACCAACTCCAAAACCAGGAAACGTACATATCGGGACCCCGTTTTAACAGCAGATTATGTAGAACCCAGCGCGACCCGGACCTCGTTTTAACAGCAGACTTATGTAGAAGCCAGACCTACCCGGACCCCATTTTAAAAGCAGACTCGTGAAACCGGAGCGGCGAGCGCTTAAACCGGCTCAACAGGTCTGTGAGCATTAGCAACAGCCCGACATTTAGGCAGCTGAATCGGAGGTGAAACATAGCGATAGTAAAAAAATAGATACTTACGCCATTTTGCCAGAAATAGCCAGTGCACTTAGCCTTTTGCACTGCCGGGATGTTGCCGCCGCAAGGAGAGCCGCTGCGCGCCTTCAGATCGCCATGTTAGCGTAGGAAGCTTCACGAGTCGCGTTCACGTTGACTGACGATGCGCCGAAGACCCGGCGGAGACGGTCACGCGCTCATATAGAGCCGCACCACCGCCGCCTGCACGTGTTCTTCCGCGGAGGGAAACGTTCGCCGTAACTTCCAGCAACAAGAAGGATCTGTTTCACGAAAACCACGCAGTTCATCTAGTAATAACGAACCTCCGGCAGTAACACATGACACGAACACAGCTTTATTTAGTCCAGTCGGGTCTGATTTGTGATTGGTTAGATGAAGAATGTCGACACAGCTGACAAAATAGTTCCACGGGGAGCCAGATGTAGGTCAGATCCCAAACCAGAAAGAAAACCGTGCGACACACACACGTCATATGAAGCAGACCTAAACAAATGTTTAGGTCCGTGTTCCGTTTTGTTTTACCTCAGTAAAATGTCGCACACTTGATTTAGGTTATAACCTATTATAAGCTATTTTACGATCATGTTGTTTGTAGACAATAAGTTACTAAATTATTAACATTTTTCACATCTGTGAATTTGACTGACTTTCGCGTTTATCTATGTTTATATCTTGTATTCTGAGAACTCATCGCTGGTTAAACTTGATGAACCCGTCTATAACTGTGCTGCCCCCTGGTGGTCATCTGGAGCGCCCCCGAAAGAGGAGCACTAAACTGCAGATGGTTATTTAAATTAGAGCACGCTCATCAGAAGAACACCAAAGATTTAAAGCAGGAGAAGCAACAGCACATTCCGCACTAAATAACACAACAGAAATTAATATGTAGAAATCATTTCAAAAGAAATAAACAACTCAACTTGTAATCATTGTTTGACGTCAGTCTGTCAAAAGATGTGATAAAATCAATAAAATAGAATCATCTCATCAGAGTATCAAGGCTCTGTGATCAGTTTTAGTTTTGGAGGGAAGAGCATATGAGACTAAAAAACTTGTTTGGCTTTGTTTTACTTAAAACTATAAATCTTATAACGTAAAAGATGTGTAAACATCTGTTAAATATGTACATGTAGAAGATATCAGGCAGGAGAAATTAAAAACCAGTCCTTCATCCAGACCCTTGAGGTAGAAGATCCTCCCTCTTAGAGGAGCCATCCTGGTAGGGGATCCATCCTGGTAGAGGATCCCTTCCAAAGTCTCTCAGAGGTTTCTTCCGGGTTTCTGTTCCCGGTTTTTGGGAGATTTCCCCGATTGATGGAGGATCCAGGACTGGGGACCCTGGATAGAAGCTCGAAGGTCTCACCTTCATGAAGTGTTTGTAAAGTAGAAATGATGATGGCTTCAAAAGAAACGGCTCTGAATGTTGTTTTTGTGTTTCTATCGCCTCTAGAGGTCCAAAGAGATACTGCAGGACCGGACGGGCTGCGGCTAACTGGTTAGCATGCTAATTTAATGACGTTTCAGCGC
Organism: Eutrigla gurnardus; assembly: GCF_963514095.1. Lineage (NCBI taxonomy): Eukaryota > Metazoa > Chordata > Actinopteri > Perciformes > Triglidae > Eutrigla > Eutrigla gurnardus. The sequence goes on from NC_139917.1 coordinate 32,661,305, forward strand.
AAACAAAGTTCTCCATTTTAAATGATTTGTGCATTTATTAATTGTTCACCCTTAATGAAATAACCAAGTCAACCATGTTTTTGCTGATATTGAAAACTGAACAGAGTTGAATTTCTGCTGTATAAAAGTCTTGAAGTGTTGGTGAAGAAGCGGCCGTCTTTACTTCTCCACAGTCCTGCCAAAGTACTCCTTCTGGAACTGCTGGAACTCCTCCTCCGTGAACAGAGACCTGGTCTCCTTGGTCTTCTTGGTCCGGGGCTCCGGACGGTTTCGGGACTGCCTCCCTGAATTGTGGTTCAGGATCTAAGAGACAAGACAGGCAACACTGTATCAAACATGGTTTTAGATTTATTATTTCAAGTTGAAATTAATATATAAAATAAATTACACAACAAGAAAGAACAGATAAATGTAGTATGTACTTATTTAACCCCACCCCTTCTCCATAATTAATATCATCTGTCATGCATATATTTTCTCTTACGTTTTCAGTGAATTCTCTATTAGATTGTTTTTTAAATACTTAACTTTTTTAACTTTACTTAACAAGTATCCTACAAAATAAAATGTGTTCATGTATTCCTCTCAGATATATATCACAGTGTCTTGCATATTCATTGAATTTAATAACAAAAATATAAACGTATTGAGAGATTTTGGTATCCAAACTATGAATTAATTCAGAATTTAAAATAAATGAATAAAAAACAAAACAAATAATAAGTAAATAAACCCGATTGAAAAAACAAACAAACAGGAAATTAAGAAATAATAAATAATAATCAAAATAAATAAACAATGATAATTAGACCCCTTCTTCTGTGTGTGGTATGTATGTATATATATAAAATCGTTTATGTCACCAAGAACAGAGAACAGCGTCTGTATAAGTTTGTTTACTGATGGTGCCTGTCTTACCTTCAGCGTGTCTGAATCTGTCGCTCTGTCGACGTCCTCCATGAAGTACTTGAGGTTGGCGCTCATCTGGCTCTTCCTCTGCTTCTTCCTGAACTCGTCTACAACAAACACCAGAGAAGAAGACGGACGTTCAAAACCTCGTATCTTCTTTATTTCACTCTCAAGTTGGGACGGAACGGTTATTTACACGGAACAAAAATATAAACGTCTTCATGAGCTGAAATCAAAGATCTCAGACGTGTATGTCCTACATGCATCTGTTTTTTTAATTTCCAGACCGAAGACACTTCTGGTTTAGTTCCTCTTTAAAGACAAAGTCTCACCTGGTCCGTCTGCTACACATCTACACATGGACCCAAAACCTTTTTGGACCTTTGCTGAAATAAAACACGTGACTTCTACTTTCTGGTGTTTTCCCTCTGAACGCAGATGCAGAACGAGGACTTGACTGACCCACTGCAGACTTGATCCTCTTGTCCTTGACGGTGGCTTTGCTCTTGCCGGGACCCCGGCGACCCTGCAGCCGTCTGACCTGCTTGGTGACCCCCTGGCGCTTCGTGCTGACCGACGCCATTACGGCAGCCGAGCTGGGCGTCCGCTGCTGCTTCTTCTTCCCTTTACTGACACCTGTGACATCAGGAGGAAGGAAGACCAGGTGAGGGGAACCCACCGACAATCAACATCTCTGATTATTACTCCTGGCAGGGTTCCTACACCTTCTCCAAAGTCACATTCAAGCACTTTTCAAGCATTTCAAGGTGCATTTCCATGCTTTTCCAGCCCCTTCCAGCTGTGGTAAACTCCATATTTGTACCAATCCAATGGTCAGTATTCAGTCTACTTATTATGTCACTTGTTCATCACATTAAATGAGATGTTATTGTCCTCTAAACAACCAACATGATGTTTGGAGACAGCTTTTTACAGAAGGACCACAAATGAAAGGAAAACTAATTCCACTAACAGATCCACAGAAATATAATCACCAACTATTTTCATCATCTGTTCATCATCAAAAGTCATTTTTCATAAAGAAATGTCAGAAAATGCTGTTTTCAGTCCCTCAGATATGGAGATCTTCTTTTCTCTGTTCTATCATAGATGTCATCACATACAACACACATTTCAAGCACTTTAGTCTACATCCAAGCACTTTCAAACCTTGAAAACAACACCAAAATTCAAGTGTTTTCAGGGATTTCCAGCACCCGTACCAAGCCCGTGTTGACGTCATATATTCTCTTGATAAAAGAATATCTGTTAATGAATGTGACAGTAGTCCATGTTAACAGCAGGAAGCAGGAAGACCACAGTTCCATCACCTCAAGATGCTAACACATCTAGAAGCTAGCAGCCAATGAAGATAGCTTCACAGCTAGAAGATCAAGTGTTTCTTTAATTCCTTGAAAACTTGTGAATCATAATGAAATTAAACCAGAATGTATCCACCATGTTTCTGTTAAGGTTTAACCGTCTAACTGACTGGACGAACAAGAAGCGACTCAAAGGCTGCTCGGTGATGTGCGACGCTAATATTAGCCGATGCTAGTGTTAGCCAATGCTAAGTTAGCCGGCGAGTTAAAAGGCTAACGTGTCTAAAGCGGCTGCAGTTTACCCGCGTCGTCGTTGAGCAGCTCCAGTCCTCTCCGGAGCAGCGCCGCAGACATTGTCGTTCATAAAATGTAGTTCTCTCCGAACGACTATAGACACGACGACCCGCCGTCCGAGCGCAACGTGAGTCTATCAACATCCGGGGGGAACTGCTCTTGTGCGCACCACTTGAAAGCAACCGGCCAGAAACCAGTCGAAGATGTGTTTAAGTTCCTCTTTCAACGTCGCCATGTAGACGCTGAACACACACATACGTACAAACGCACACGCACACACGTACAACACACACACACTGCATGATGGTGATGGATCAGAACTTTAATGATAAATAAATAAAGGGATATATAAAGTATATATGCATGCAGGAATCTGGTGGACTTCAGACCTGAGATCTGATCCTGATTGTTTGAAAGCTCATGTTTATATGAGCAGTAACGTGTGTTTTATATTCTCCACATAACCTTCAATGCATTGGTATGAAACATGTTTAACTTGTTGATGAAAAGAAGTTAAAACAACGTGCTAATTATAAAGACGACATGGTCACCACAGTTACGATAAAGGGGAAGTGAAGATTCCTGACTTCCTTTAAGTTCTGAAGGAAACGACTACAGGGTGAATGTAATCTGGTGGACGGGTGTCAGAGGGGGTCTGCCGGGTCCGGCTGAGGGAGTCGTCTGTCTGGTGAGTATTGATCTGATGATGTTTCTGTTATCTGGCGGCGACCAGCTAAAGATAAACCTCAATGCCTGTTTCTACTTCCTCCATCAACTTTACCAACCCTGTGTTCCACCACGAGCGTTGAGTGAACTATTATTAGTCTTCCTGCTTTCTGAGTAGTTTCTAGTCCAAGAGGCTCAGAACTGAACAAGCCCTCTTGAAACCTAAAACAGGACCAGGACTTGCACAGATCCTGTTATTGCAGATAAATAGACTATTAGAGACGAATCATTTATCGTCGTATGAAACAACATTGCTATCTCTGGATTTCAACACAGCTTGAAAATGATTAAAGGTCCCATATTATGAAAAACAGGTTTTCTCTGGACCTCTCCACACCTATAAACTCCCTGAGCCTGTCAACTCCCAGAATGAGGAAAACAAGCGACTCCTGCATGGTCTCTGCAGCGCCCCCACTGGTACAACGGCACTCCTAGGGCTGTTCAGATTCAGCTCCCGTCGTTATGTAACGAAGGGAGTCATTTGCATCTAGGCCGAACTCCTCTGATAGGAGATATCCGAGAGGGGGCGTTCATCACCGAGGTGTGTCCTGCAGTGAGATAGCAGTGAGATAGCAGTGAGATAGCAGTGAGACAGCAGTGAGATAGCAGTGAGATAGCAGTGAGATAGCAGTGAGACAGCAGTGAGATAGCAGTGAGATAGCAGTGAGACAGCAGTGAGATAGCAGTGAGATAGCAGTGAGATAGCAGTGAGACAGCAGTGAGATAGCAGTGAGATAGCAGTGAGATAGCAGTGAGACAGCAGTGAGATAGCAGTGAGATAGCAGTGAGATAGCAGTGAGACAGCAGTGAGATAGCAGTGAGATAGCAGTGAGACAGCAGTGAGATAGCAGTGAGATAGCAGTGAGACAGCAGTGAGATAGCAGTGAGATAGCAGTGAGATAGCAGTGAGACAGCAGTGAGATAGCAGTGAGATAGCAGTGAGACAGCAGTGAGATAGCAGTGAGATAGCAGTGTTCCACAATGCCGTCACTCAGAGCTAGACACACAAATTGCTCTGTTGTTGGTTGTACAAATCAACATAAGTGCTGATATTCTGTCCCAGCTACAGAAGAACAGAAGAGACAGTGGTTGCGTTTCATTTTTAATGACAATGTGCCGGCTATGGTTCGTGTTAGCTTGTTTGTGTGTGCTGACCACTTCACATCGGACTGTTTCAGTAACAGGTAGACGGAGCTCATTAGCATTTAAAGGTGCAGGCACAGAAACACACTGTTCTCAGCAGAGCTCATTCGAGACACTTTTGAACAGCTGAAATTCAGGACCACGGATGTGTTTGGGGCAATGCATAACGAATACATTGTTGTTGGACCTCTGACAGCTGAATTGAGGAAAAACAGAATAATATGGCACCTATAACAATAAATCCTGCTCATGATGGTAAATTCAGGCTGCGTCCACTAGAGGGCAGAAAAAAATAATCCAGGTTAATTTTTAAATGCTCCTTTGTGGGTTTCTGCTCCAGCTACAGAATTATTACAGTTCATCGTGCATGTAGATTAACAAAATGATTATATACAATTGAATATTTAACCCAAATCACTAATCAGCCTCGGAGGTCTGGGATCAGCCTGGGATCAGTCTGGGATCAGTCTGGGATCAGCCTGGGATCATACAAAGGCGTCTGTCCGGTAACAACAAGACACAATAAACAACAACAATCACCAACTGTCCCTGAGGGAAAAACACTGCTACGTCTCACATGATGGATGAAAGTCAGAATTTCTATGTAGCTGAAACTAAAGTGATAAATGTGTGAACATGAAGATCCTTAACGGGGTTTCCACCGGGGGAAACCACGGCAACCACAGCGTTCTCCTCTTTACCCGAAAACCTTCCTTCTCCTCGTCACTCAGAGACGACTAGGAGGAGGAAGGTCGAGAGACAGACAGGACAAGAGTCTACGGAGGACAGACATGGTGTCTCACTGACAGAGACAGACAGGACAAGTCTACGGAGGACAGACGTGGTGTCTCACTGACAGAGAGACAGACAGGACAAGAGTCTACAGGGAGACACAGGACAAGAGTCTAAGGAGGACAGACGTGGTGTCTCACTGACAGAGAGACAGACACTGGACAGGTAGGCTCTTAATGATCGTCGGTCTGAATAGAGATGAATGAATGAGTCGCTGACAGGAAGTGATGCGAGAGCTGAAGCGGTCGTGTTGACGGCGGGGAGTCAGGTTTTTGATAAGATCAATAAGATCAATCAGATCCTCATCAACCACAACCAGAACCTGTTTGTTACAGAGCTCGTACGGTGCTGGAAATCCTTGAAAACACAATTTTAGTGTAGTGTTGTAAAGTGTTTGGATGTAGACTAAAGGTCTATAAATGTGTGTTGTATGTGATGACATCTATGATAGAACAGAGAAAAGAAGATCTCCATATCTGAGGGACTGAAAACAGCATTTCCTGACATTTCTTTATGAAAAATGACTTTTGATGATGAACAGATGATGAAAATAGTTGGTGATTATATTTCTGTGGATCTGTTAGTGGAATTAGTTTTCCTTTCATTTGTGGTCCTTCTGTAAAAAGCTGTCTCCAAACATCATGTTGGTTGTTTAGAGGACAATAACATCTCATTTAATGTGATGAACAAGTGACAGAATAAGTAGACTGAATACTGACCATTGGATTGGTACAAAGATGGAGTTTTTTTTATCTAAAGATAACGTAGGTTTGTTGTTTAAAGCTAACATAGTTTTTTTTGTCTAAAGCTAACGTAGGTTTGTTGTTTAAAGCTAACATAGTTTTTTTTGTCTAAAGATAACGTAGGTTTGTTGCGTGTCCTGAAATAACCGTTGTACAGTTGGATTAAGTTTGTGGTGTAAACTGTGTACCAGCTTGTGTTCGGACTCCAACAAGCAGCTTCAGAGACTTCAGTCCTCGTAGTCATGAAGCGTAAGTGAGAAGAAAGGACGAGTGCTGGGAAGTGGATCAGTTTTGTTTTTCTGATTAGAACCACCAGAAGCTTTCTGGGAAGAGTAGGTGACAGGAAGTGGTTTGTGTTTTCTGTAGTTTGTGGTTGTTTCTGAGTTTCAGCTTTTGGAGCCGGTTAAAGGGGAAGTCCAGATATCAGTTTAGAGCTTAGATCGCGCTCGAGCGGCTGATACGGAGGTCGGCTGACTCAAAGTGCTGCTTCCCCTCCGAGGTTTTCCCCGACATCACCGATCATGAGATACAGACGTTTACGCTGAACACGACACTGTGCGTCATGACAACATAGCCGGTTACACTGAACGTATCAGTTCACCAGTCAAACCTCTCAGCTCCGAATATGGGGTCAAGCTGCACAACACACCAGCTACTGTACTTCCCACAATGCAACTTGGTAGTGTCTTTCTTTAGCAACCTCCAGTTCTGGACAGTGAAGCCAGTGCTGAAGTTCCTTGAAAGTTGCATTATCTCTGCTGGCCACCAGGGGGCGACTCCTCTCTGGTTGTATAGAAGTCTATGAGAAAATGGTCCTACTTCTCTCTGCTGGCCACCAGGGGGCGACTCCTCTCTGGTTGTATAGAAGTCTATGAGAAAATGGTCCTACTTCTCTCTGCTGGCCACCAGGGGGCGACTCCTCTCTGGTTGTATAGAAGTCTATGAGAAAATGGTCCTACTTCTCTCTGCTGGCCACCAGGGGGCGACTCCTCTCTGGTTGTATAGAAGTCTGTGAGAAAATGGTCCTACTTCTCTCTTGATGTATTATCTCAGTAAACATTGTAAACATGAGTTTATGGTCTCAATCTCTAGTTTCAAGTCTTCTTCAATCCAGCATGATGTTCATTTAGTACATTATGGTCCATCTAGAGTCCACCAGACCAGAAAGGCTTACCTGCTGATTGACAGGGGATTGACAGTCACACTTAGCTCGGCACACACAAACGCACAAACACAAATCGTTTTCACTCAGTTAATGTGTGGTGATATATGATGGAGGTGTAGTTTTTATAAGTGGCTTTGAACAAAAGCGACTGCTAAATACCTTAAATGCACATGTACTGTATGATCTATGATGGTGATCTAAAATGTTGATCTATGATGGTGATCTACGATGGTAATTTGTGATGGTTAGTTTTTGTTAAAACCAGGTTCAAAATTCACATTGTTGCCATATTAGAGTCCACGAAGGGATGTTGGATGAATCATCATGACAAAGAATCACTCCGATGTGTTTAGTAATGAAATATTGCATAAACGAAGAGATGAACAACATAAGAATGAAATTCAAATAACGTCTTTAGTGAGCTGGAACGTAAAGTTAATAAGATAAAAAAAAGTTAACTGATCACCATGAAACTCACTGATATGAAGACAATTATGTTTTACAAGTTTTCTGAAATGTTATGTTTAAATATGCAAATGAGTCATTATCTGACGTAACTTCTGGTGAATTTAGGAGAAATGGTCCGATGCAAACAGACGCAGTGAGATAAACAGCTGAATGTCAAATTAAACTCTATTTATTTTTATTTTATTTTTTATTTTAAATGGAAGGACTTGAGTTTTGGTGTTTTTTTTAACCTTTGAATATCAGGTTATTTTATGGGGAAGTCCAACGTCAGTGTTGTTGCTCATCGATACTTATCTTATTCTTATCTTTCTTACACCACATCTCTGAGCTGCTGTTTGTATTTTACCAACAGCTGATTTTTTTTCATGTTGACGACGTCTCCGACGTCACCAGCCCATGACGGCAGCCACACCCCTGATTTAATTATTGATAAGATGGTCAACATGGATACATCAGATCACTACCGTTTGTTTTCTAAAGTGTAATTTGTTTTCCACCATTGCTGGTAAATAGATAATGAAACCAGTTTTATGTCTAATTACTCAAACAACACGTCAGAGTCAAACTAAATAACTTCAGCTGTAAACAAAGATAAGACAACCAAAAAGAAGCGACGGATGAAGGAGGTAGAGATCGTACGAGTCCATAACTAAACTATTACTAGCAGGAATGACCCAGAATATCATTTTCAGCCAACAATCGCCTCTTAAATCCTTCGTAGCTGTCGGAACAAATATCGATCTGCACACGCTTCCACTCTGAAGAATGACTAATGATCATGGAGTGAATATTCGTTGTTATGCTGATGACACTCAGTTCAGAACAGAAACACAGAAAAAAGAGAATTTGAGAAACTATGAACCAGGTTAGGTTTTTTTATCATATAGGAGACAGTGCAGGAGTTCGACCTCTCTCGTTGCTTACTGCGATGCTTTATGGACGACCTGAGTAACGATCTATCGGCTGCAGCACATTATTCCACCAGCGCTAGAATCATTCACGTGGGGGATTGATTTTAAAATGAGTTTACTTGTTTGTAAGTCTTTAAATTGCTCCGCATCTTCATACCTCTCTGATTGGTTGATCCGTGTGAGGTCTGCTGCTGCTCGGCCAACATGAATAATGAATTATAATAATTATAATAATTATAAATGTGATGTGAGCGTTTTATGTTAGGAAAGGTGCTATATAAATACATTTTCTTATTATTATTTGTTATTAAGAACCAACATGACTTCATGAGTCTGTTGTTACTAAAGGAACGGATCAAAGGACCAGTCTGTGCTGGTTTGGTGTCCTGGATCGGTGACCTGAATACAGGACTTTATGGATTTCAGGGGATCTAGTTCAGCTTCCCTTTTCTGACTTTAACAACTGAGAACTTTCTGTTTTTATATTCATACAAATATTGATCCAGGAGGGCCATCACATGTTGAAGTCCAAATGACTAACGTCGATTACGCCGGCTAATGTCTGATTAGTGCCGTTTTAAGAAAAGGAAGTGCTGTTAACAGGAAGTTCACCTGTCACACAACGGAACATTTGGCTTCTCAGAAAAACATGTTGACCTTAAAACCTCTTCCTCCTTCTCCTCCTCCTCCTCCAGCAGATTTGGCTGTAACACACACACACACACACACACACACACACACACACACACACACACACACACACACATAAAACCTTTAAACATCAGAGTGGTTTAGAAGCAACAAGCACTAGTTTACAGGGATGAAATGAGATATTAAGCACTATACATGTGTACATGTGTCTGTGTGTGTGTGTGTGTGTGTGTGTGTGTGTGTGTGTGTGTGTGTGTGTGTGTGTGTGTGTGTCTGTGTGTGTGTGTGTGTGTGTGTGTGTGTGTGTGTGTGTGTGTGTGTGTGTGTGTGTGTGTGTGTGTGTGTGTGTGTGTGTGTGTGACATAAGCTGCAGGAAGTCAATGAAGGTGAATAATTAACAAGTTTACAAGTTGGCAGAAACAGTGAAGTGACCAGTGTTGTTGTGTTATTAGTGTTAATGTGTTGTTCAGTGCCTCTTTATAAGAACGGGAGCCGGTTGAACTTAAACGTCCTTAATTAGAAGTCAGAGAGGAAACTGAAGTGTTAACCACAAACACGTGGAGGTGAAGCGGCTTCACATGTTGACGTGGGAGGATGAAGTATGATAAAAGTCTTCATCCTGTCATGTTGTTCACAGATCAGAGGAATGAAAGCAGCTCTCCGACGTGCTGGAGCTTCACAGGTATGTTGATCAGCTGACCTGAGGTCTGGTGTCCAACCTTTACTGAAGCCACAAGACGGTTTATCATTTCTGGTCTACACAAAGAGACCAGATACGACATATAATCCTTTATTTACCAGAGACCTTGTGATTTATGATCGTGTCTTTTCAGATCATTTTCTTGAAAAGAATAAATAAAAACAAATCCAACAAATTCAAAGTGATTCTAATATGTTTAAGTTTAAAAATTAAAATCTATTTTTATGATTATCAGGATAATATTGTGATTTTAAGTTATTTTTCGAAAGGTGGATTAACATGTCTATTTACAATTCTAATAACAAGCCTAAAGATTATTTCAAATTGCTCAAGTTTGTTTAAAATATTTTACCAATTTTTCATTACTTTTAACAGTTTTCCTAAACACGCACCAGAACAATTGGCAAAATTTCATGCACAAAATCACGCATTGTACTCTCACTGGTATTCGTTTTATTCATTGGATATATGTTTGTGTGTGTGTGTGTGTGTGTGTGTGTGTGTGTGTGTGTGTGTGTGTGTGTGTGTGTGTGTGTGCAGGATGAGCAGCAGGATGAAGCAGTGAAAAGACAGAAAACCATCCAACATTCAGCTCTGGAAAGCTTCCTGCTGGTCTGAGATCTGTCTGAAGACCATAAATGGAGAGAAACAAGAAAACCCGTCTGCTGTTCCTGCTTCTGGTTCCGTTCGCCGTCGGCGCCGTCGGGAGCGAGAACTGTCCGGGCCACCCAGATCACAGTCAGTGATATATTGGATCACTTAATAGTAATAATAATAATAATTCTATTGTTATATATCTTTTAAATGTCTTGTCTCCATTAGTCCACTCAGGTCTCAGCTGCTACAGCGACTACAACCGTGTCATCAATTGTACGTGGAACAGCATATCTGATCCAGACAACGTGTGCACCATAAAGGCCTGGATACAGAGGTAGGACAGACGGGTCCTCCAGACCACAGACAGATCCCTCCGGGTACCAGCTCACTTCCTGCCTGCAGCACAATGAAACCAGTCTTTCTTCCCTCAGCACCTACAGCAGCTACAGCAGCTCCTGTATGTCGGAGCTGGTCCAGGTCTCCGGACGGACTCTGAAGAGATGCTCCCTGAGGTTCGACAGAGACGGCAACGTGAGTCTGAGGAGCTCCGCCCGTCATCACTCCGTTAGCTTCCAGCCGCCAGCAACACAGTGCTGCCAAGAGGATCTAATGAGGTCACCTTCATGACATCATGAACTCATTTCTTTGATCTTCTTCTTTCCTCAGTTTATATCGACCCACGAGCTGTCCGTCAACGTGACCTGTGACCCCGGCAAGCCGACGCTGAGCTTCTTCTACAAGCCGGCTTGTCACAGTGAGTCCAAAGAATCAAATGTTAATCACCTCCTGGTGACGGAGCGGCTGAGCTCGCCTTCATAATGGTGTGTGTGTGTGTGTGTGTGTGTGTGTGTGTGTGTGTGTGTGTGTGTGTGTGTGTGTGTGTGTGTGTGTGTGTGTGTGTGTGTGCAGTAAAGCTGGATCCCCCACGACAACCAGACATCAACCTAACCACCATTTCCTGGCTCCCCCAAGTCACCCAACATGGACGCATCTCACTTTACATCAGCGAGCTGCAGTGGAAACGCCGGGAGCAGCCGTGGACGGTGAGTTAGGAGATAAAAGTATCAATGAGAGTTTATCTTCTCTGTTAGGAGATAAAAGTATCAATGAGAGTTTATCTTCTCTGTTAGGAGATAAAAGCATAAATGAGTTTGTTTCCATGGAACATCACGTTTCTGTGCAGGAGAACACCAACGTTACATCACAATGTATGTGGCACTGCACGGCGGAGCTGGACCCTGATAGGCTGATGCACGGCGAGCGGTACGAGGCACGCATTCGAGTGAAGGGCATTAAAGAGCGTTTAAAGTCAACCTGGAGCGAATGGAGCCCCACTGCATCATGGGTGTCATCCATCGGAAGAAAGAAACAAGTGTCGTCAGGTAAGTTTCTTCCACAGCGTTGTTTGAACGTAGATCTGTTCCCTTCAGGAAGTTCGAGGCCTGAACCGCATCCAAGGAGGACCTAATGAAGGTTTACACACAGTTTACCTGCTGATCAGCTGACGTGGTCTCTCCTGTGTCTGTCAGACATTTCTGGACGATTGTTTGGTGGCGTTGCTGTGGCGGCAGCGTTTGCTGTGTTTCTGGTCATCGTACGCCTTAAGACCGACAAAACCACCTGGTAAGAAACACATGCAACTCTGATGATGTCATCCTGTGTGTAGGATGACTCTGATGATGTCATCCTGTGTGTAGGATAACTCTGATGATGTCATCCTGTGTGTAGGATAACTCTGATGATGTCATCCTGTGTGTAGGATGACTCTGATGATGTCATCCTGTGTGTAGGATAACTCTGATGATGTCATCCTGTGTGTAGGGTCTACATGGTGAAGAGGGTCCGAGGTCCGCCTCTACCAAACCCAGCCAACTCTTTCCTCCAGGAAGCTAATTTCCAGGTGAGACTATGAAATCTTATTTCTCTTCGTGTTCATCTGATTCCACTGCAAACAAACTTGATTAACGATGATAAACATTTTTTAATTGTTCAAATGTTTATCACTGTAAATCACATCACACGTGCAAGTTGTTTTTGTAGCCATTTTACTAGGGGGCATTTTATGCTGACCTGGGTCCCAGACACCAGACCAGAACACTAGATTGTGTTTAAATTAAGTTAACAGGCAACCTCCTTTCTTATACTGTAACATTTTATTCTTTGTGTATTTTTAACCTTTCTAATTCCTCCTTCTCTCCTCCAGACTTGGTTGAGTCCTCACTTCAGCAGCGAATCCTTCCCTTGCCTCTATAAACCAGTGGAAGTCGTCTCCATGGAGATGAGCTCGAAGGTGGACGCCGTTTCCCCCTGCGGACTCGAGGCAGCGCTTCTGCAGAAGATGAGGAATGAAAGCAGCAACGACTCGACCAGTTCCAACTTCTCCAACCCCATCTACTCCCAGCTGGGTCCTCCTCCTCCCGTCTCCTCGCTCACGGCGGGGAATCTAGCGCCCTGTGCCACCGACACGCCTTATGGGCCTGTTGGTTGTCAAGGTAAAAAAAACGCAGAGCAGGAAGTGGAAGAGATCCACCTGTTGCTCTCCAAAGGCAGCAATGACGGCGAGTCCCTGCCGGTCGTTTCAGACTATGAGAAGGCCGAGAGGATGCATGTGGAGCGCCTCCGACTCCAGAGTCTGGATTCAGGTGTGTGCAGCGGCGAGGAGGTGAGTCAGGAGAGCCTGGAGGCCGACGACATCACGTTGACTGGCGAGGGCCTGGAGGCCGACGAGGGCCTGGAGGCGGATGAGGGCCTGGAGGCCGACGGCATCATGGTGACCGGCAAGGGCCTGGAGGCCGACGAGGGCCTGGAGGCCGGCAAGGGCCTGGAGGCCGACGAGGGCCTGGAGGCCGACGGCATCATGGTGACCGGCGAGGGCCTGGAGGCCGACGAGGGCCTGGAGGCCGGCAAGGGCCTGGAGGCCGACGAGGGCCTGGAGGCCGACGAGGGCCTGGAGGCCGACGGCATCATGGTGACCGGCAAGGGCCTGGAGGCCGACGAGGGCCTGGAGGCCGACGGCATCATGGTGACCGGCAAGGGCATGGAGGCCGACGAGGGCCTGGAGGCCAATGGCATCACGGTGACCGGCGAGGGGCCTGAAGGCGAGGAGGTCACCACAGTTCAAGTTCAGAAGTTGTTTGGAAGCGCTGGAGGTATTTTTGGGTCCATTCAGGTTTGTTCTGGTTATGAGAAAGTCCAGAAGCTGGACTCCGACAGTCCCGAGCTCCCGAGTTTGGATTCAGGTGTTACCAGCGGTGGCGAGGAGCAGGTGAGTCAAGAGGACATTGATGAGTCTCCTCCTCCCGGTGCCTTCTTAATTCCACAGCCTCAGATCTTCTCTGGACCAGGTTTAAGTCCTTTTCTTGAGAGGATCGCTCTAATGCCAGCTAGCAGCTCGGTAGAACCCTCTGGTGGTGGATATATGCCACTGAGACAAGAAAACCGTCTGTAGTATCATGACGGCAGATGGAAACATCCCAAAGCATCCTTCAAAAAACTTCATCCTCAATCCTGGATCCTTGATTCATCGATCCTCAAACCCCGACCCTCTATCCTCAATCATCAATCCTCGATCCCCTGACTGATCTGTGATCAGCTGACTGATCTGTGATCATAAACAGATGTCTCTTCTTGTGAATCTTCAGATGAAAGTGTGAAAACATATTTTCTCGTTTCCTTTGTGTCTCCTCGCGACACAAGTGAAGGAATGGAGGAGGTGATTTAAAAGATTTGGGATGCGGCCTTTAGATGGTCAGACAGTCAGGTAGATGTTCTTACTTGTTCTAATATAGACATTTATTCTATGCTCTGGTTGATCTGAATTAATGTATTTGGCTTCTACATGGCTTTATTGTGAATATGTATCAGTTATTTATCGTTTAAATGAAGACAACATTGTGAAACAGAAACAAAAACAGAAAAACAAGAAGATCAATGTTTCCTATTGTATGCTGGTTGTTATTTTACTCATTTGAAAAAATATGTGAAAAATATGTATATTTTGACAGTTTCCAGGTACTTGTTTTTATGTGACATATGATACATGTCTTTCTGATCCGTGTCTGTACGTCATGGATATATGCTGATGATGCTGAATGCAACTTTACTTAAACCCCAAAAGACAGCTTAAATCATGAGTCACATGTTTGGCAGCTACACATAAAGTCGTGACTATGAAGGTAAACAATAAGTTATTAACGTAAAATCTGTCAGATCTGTCTTTGAAACACATTTTATTTTTATATTATTATTATTCGTGAATGTTTTATAATAAACTAAATAGTGAACGGATATTCATGGTGTGGTTTTCTCTGTGTGGTGATTAATTATGTTTTAAGTGGAATTCTTAATAAAATAAATCTGAGTATTTGGAGGAATATTGTAAACTTGAGGAAATGTTTGTTTTCACAAGAGATTTGAAGAATTTCAGCTATTTTTATCACATACATGACTTTTATTACGTACATGACTTCTCTTTCATGTTAATGTGTATTTTTGGACATATTGGAGGGATCCCCTATTACATATAATATAAAACTGTGTTCCTTATTAAACCAATAATATAGTGCAGCCTAGTGGCATGTATAACAGTTATTTGTAATCATGGATGTATACGAAGCTAAAACATTAAAATAATAATTGTCGACAGATTCATATTTTAATTCTATATTCTCCATCACAATTTCTCAACATAAGGAAGATTTCCATTTGCTTAATATAGGTTGTATTCATGTTAAGGTGGATTTTTGGACATATTCACATTTTTGGAATTAAAAAAGTTTAGGATAAAATAATTTCATGGGACCCCCTGCAGTAACTCTGCGGACCCCCTGGGGGTCCAGGACCCCAGGTTGAAGATCTCTGTACATAATCTTGGAAGGGACGTGTTGGTGCGAGCCTCAACGTTGTGAGTTGAACATTTAAATGTGCTCAGGCTCCTCCCACACCAGTGGGATTTCTTGTTTGCATGGAAAGTGAAATGAACTCTGGGATACGAGGCGAGTATATGTAAATAGATTCAGCAGTGCAGGGAGTAGACTGGGAGCATCACTGTTGCTAGGTAACGCTTAGTGACATCAGCATAGCTGGACTCACCTGCCTCCCTGCTGCTCCACTGAGCCGACGTCAGGACTCTGTTTGCTTTCATTAGTCAACACGTTTCTCTCACGGAGCAGCTCTGGAGTTATTGATCCACCCTCTTCTTCTACCTTTGGACTTACAAACAGTGGGAACCCGTCTGTCTGCACAGCAACATGTCTGTCTGCACAGCAACATGTCTGTGTAGGAGCTCCTGCAGCACCGACGCTGAGTAAAAAGCTGCCGAGTTGGAAATTCATCTGTATGAACCGTGAGATGATAACCGTGGTGATGTAATGGCACTCGGCTGCGGCTCGAAGAAGTCGGTCCCATGTGACCAGGAAGTCACAGCTGCTGCTCTGGACGCTGGGGTCAGTCACACTAATGCTAATGCTAATGCTAACATAGCTTCAGAGTCTGATCTTTGTCAGTCTTCAGATTAACGTTAAACCAAATGGTTTTAGGAGCTGTGCTCAACAAAAAGGTTTTTTTTATTTTGAATGTTGTGCATTTATATAACATGTATATGTATTACCTGTGCTCCACAGGGACAAGGTGGCGGCCTGGTTGTGGCTCCGCCCACCAGGAAGTCTCGGACCTGTAAGTGTCTCCTGGCCTTCGTCATCATCATCCTCGCAGCCACAGGAGCCACACTGGCCTGGTACTTCCTGGGTACGCCGGATTTATTGTAGTCCTTATTATTGTTAGACTGTGAAGGTTCTCAGTCATCCAGGTCCTGGTGATCCCCCCCCAGCCCTCAATGAAACTACAGTTTGGTGGGGGGCCAGTGGGTCCGGATT
>NC_139917.1:32682598-32782598 GCF_963514095.1 Eutrigla gurnardus
CTCCGCCCCAGCAGCCCGACCGAAGAGGTGGCTCGGGTCCAGCGGATCCTCCTCCACCAGTACTATGACGAGCAGACCCAGGACTACGACCTGGCCCTGCTGAAGCTGGACCGGCCCGCCTCAGCGCTGCTGGCTGGACACGCTCGCCCTGCCTGCCTGCCGCCACCGGCCCACCAGCTGGAGCCGGGTCTGCTCTGCTGGGTCACCGGCTGGGGGTCTCTCCGCGAGGGGGGTGAGAACCCACAAACCACTTCATCATCGGAAACACTGACTGACTGACTGATTAGCATCCCAATCTGGCATTCAAGGTCACAATAGTTCTATATTTTGTATTCTAAATATTCATAGTGAAACAGTTGCCAGGTAACCTGTAGAGACGAAGCCCTGCCCCTTTTCAGTGGCTTACCCTCTATGTGACAGCAGCGTTAAGGCTGAATTATGCTTCCGCGTCGACACAACGCAAGGGGGCTTGCGGACCCCTTACGTCCTTGCGGACCCCCCTTACGTCCAACGCAAGGGCCTGACGTGTGCCTCCCAAAAATCCTAGACGCGCGTCGAGGTGACGCAACACCAACGCAGCGGCTTTGGCTGTGATTGGTCCGCTAACTACATCCGCTGGAGACCGCTATCCGGTTTCCACTCATAAACACCGCCATTTAAACTTTTAAAAGGCTACTTTTATTGTTTTCACCTCGTTTTATTGTTTGCACCTTCTCGCTTTTACACAAAGAAATAAAACACCAAGTTCTGAAAAATAGTGGACGTTTAAAGCCGGAAAGTAAACAAATAGGCTATAACGAGGCTACGACGATATACGCCAAGAGTCTCTGTCGGTCGGTCAGTCTTTACAAAAACCATAGCGCCCTCTCCCAGTGTGGCATTGAATTGCATTTCGACACGTAAACCCAACGCAGAACCATCACGGTCTCCAAGCAACTGCGTGGCCGTTGCGTTGCCGTTGCGTTAACACTACGCGGAAGCATAATCAGGGCTTTAGTGTCTTCAGTGTCTAAATGGAAAGGATGACATCACCCATTGACCTCTGACCTCTCCAGGCCACGGCAGCAACGTGCTTCAGAAGGTGGATGTTCGGCTGGTCAGCGAGGAAGCCTGCGTCCGCTCCTATGGCCACCTGGTCACTCCCAGAATGCTTTGCGCTGGTTACCGCAGTGGAGACAAAGATGCCTGTCAGGTACAGAGAGACACATACGTTCACAATTATTATATAATACATACACAGGTTTCAAGGTTATTAGAAGTGCATCGTTAATAGGTTTTTTTTTTAAAAAAACGTCAAACCATTTTCCCGTTTTCTCTAACTGGCAACCCCAAAGACTCTTGACAGATACCACGTGATACCAATGTCGTTATTCTATTGGCTCACAAGCCTTGCTAGAAGCCACAGCCACACGTCACACATCTACACAGTGAACAACAAATGAATTCATCTCGACTTTTTTAAAAATGTTTAATTCACAATCAAAAGGTTTTTTCACAAGAAGCGATATTTTGATTCTGCACATTTCTAAAAGCTCTGTCGATGTTTTTTTTTAAATTATTATTATTTGTTTCCATAAAAATGTTCAATATGACCGTTATAGGGCCAGGCGGCTGAGTGATGTCATAGCTGAGTCATGCTAATCAGCATCAGTTCAGGTGGTTTTGAGCTGCAGACACTAAATCGACTAACCTGGCCCCGTCTCTGTCAGGGGGACTCTGGGGGGCCCCTGGTCTGCCAGGAGCCGTCAGGTCGCTGGTTTCTGGCCGGCGTGGTGAGCTGGGGGAAAGGCTGCGGCCGTCCAGACTTCTACGGCGTCTACACCCGCATCACCCGGCTGACGGACTGGATCCAGCAGGTCATCACAGCTCCTGAGACGACCACCACAGAAGAAGAAACATGACCATAGATTTCAGCAAGGTTGTAAAAGGCTTTAAAGTCATAAAGTAATGTTCATAATCAACCTTATTTATGCAGCACCTTTCATAACTGATATTATTTAGTGTTTATTATTTAGAGAACAAAAAAGAGATGACCTGTTGTAAGAATGGTCAAAAAATATATTATAGGTGATTAAAATGTAAAGATGAATGTAATGATGGATCTATAATCTAAAGATATCAGAATGAAAACATGTTTCCATAATAAAGCATATTACTGTGATTTTTTTTACATGTTTTGGCTGGAAGGGAAAATAAATATACAGCAATACAAGTCTACATGTGAGCTAAATGAGCTAAATGCTAATATTGTATTTTCTATGATGGCGTATCAGGGCCACTGTAGAAAAAAAATAATAAACGGAATTTGTGAGTTTATTACAATGCTAACAAGCGACATCTGTGCTAGCCATGAATGTACATTTATGTTTCTAATGAATCCATCACAGTGTGTGACAACACCTCGTTAAGGTCCTTAGGGTGGTGATGTTGATGCTTATTGTTGGTTTTATTTATATGAGGACAAATTGTTATCTTATGGGTGTTTATTGATCGGGGCGGTTGGGCTAAGATACTAGCAGTAGCTTTCACATGTTGTCATAGCAACGGCAAACATCTGGTGTTAGCGGAACCGAGCGACTTGTTTATTCCGGCTATATATATATTTATAAAGTGGTAAATTTGACACTTTCATTCTCTGAATATTGCCCCCTCTCTCGGCTCCGTTGTTTTGGGTTACCATCGTAGCTTTGCGAGCTACAATGCTAACGTGAAGATTTACACTGAAACCAAAGCTGAAGGGAAGGTGTTGTAGTTGAAAGGTCATAAAGTTCCATCCATCCATCCATCCATCGTCTACCGCTTATCCTGTATTCAGGGTCGCGGGGGGGCTGGAGCCGATCCCAGCTGACATTGGGCAGGGTACACCCTGCCTTTGCAGGTAACCAGTCTATCGCAGGGCTAACATGTAGAGACAAACAACCATTCACTCTCACATTCACACCTACGGGACATTTAGAGTCATCCATGAACCTATCCCCATCCTGCATGTCTTTGGACTGTGGGAGGAAGCCGGGGAACCCGGAGAGAACCCACGCTTACACGCGAGGCGAGAGTGCTACCCACTACACCACCATGCAGCCCGGTCATAAAGTTATCAAAGTTATAACAGTTTAAAGTTCTTTTTTGAAACCTTAATTTATATCATTGACATTCAAACTCTAAATCAATTAAGTTCATAGCCCATATCAACACATCATGAGTTATTCTTCTACATACCACCACAATCATATTTTAACTTCTATACATCACTTAAAGAACTCTGAACTACACGACCCAGGTGGGACTTGAACCCACAATCCCCAGCTCCGGAGGCTGATGCCTTATCCATTAGGCCACTGGGCCACTACGAAGGGAAATGTGTAGCCAAAATATGTTGCAAATAAAGTGAATTACTAACTGTGTTTCTTGGATTTAAAGGAGCATTTAATTCAACATGAAACACTTGGAAAGCCTCTCATGAACATGTTCTAGCCTGCTTTTTTACATCAATCACTTCCTGTTCGGTTTGTTGTCTCAAGACTCAGATTAACCTAATGGTGTGAAACGGCCATGTGAACGACAGAGGGCATTCAGGTTTTTAACTGGGGACAAACGCTCTATCACTGAGCCCCCCCAACTTCGCTCAACAGGTGGTACAGTCCAGTTGGCATTGTTCTGCAAACCACCATGGAATCATTGCATGTTGTTGTATTCATCAGTGATGTAGAATATCAAACAATCATTAATGAACATTACCGGCTATAATAATAATAATTATTATTAAGTCCACACTTACCCCTTTTCCACCAACGCGAACCTAGTTCAAGGTGCCCGTGCTGGTTCGCAGTTGGTTCAACTTGCGAACCTTCTGAGAACCTGTTTGCGTTTCCACCGGCTAGAGAGCCCAGAGAACCACGTCATTACGTCACTGTATACGTCTGAGGTTTCCCGCAGCGCTCATTTCAAGCATAGCAGACATGTCTCTTCAGAAAAAGTGTTTATTTTGGCAAATAATACAATAACAATAAAATACACAAAATACTAAAATCACAACATTTTTTAAAGTGTAGAACAGTGTGTGATCAATAGATTGGAGTGTTTGATGTTTAGTCATCTGCAGGTTGGACCTCCGTTCAATATCGCCGATGTCCGACAGCTCTACAAACACAGAGAACAGCGGTTTAATCACAAACGTGTCCACGACGCTGTGAACACAGATGTTAAGTCACGTTGGTAGTTGGTAACGTTTAGTGAGCCAACGGCAGTCAGAAAGTGGCATGCTAACGTTGTTGTTAGCAATATCACGCTAGCTGGCTAGCTAGCCGGTCAGCTTACATTACCCGAGGAAGCATAGCCACTAGTTGCTGCTGTTACGAACGTAATCACTAGCTTGGTAAACTAAACAGAAATGTGTCGTTGGTTTGCAACGAGGTGAAACATTTTAAAAGTGAAACTTACCAGGAACAGTAACGTTAGTAAAACTCTGCAGCGGCGTATTTTCCCCCGTTGCCTCGAGCGTCAACCCCGCCCCCAGCCCCTAACGTAAGCCGGGCCCGGTTCCAGCCCAGCAAAGAGTTGGGGCCGCTCGGGAACCAGTTTTCCAGGCCGAGAGCCGGCTCTTTGTCTGTGGAAACAGGAAGAACTGGTTCGCGATTGGGCACCGGCTCCGAACCGGCCCTCAAAATGCCTCGGTGGAAAAGGGCCAACAGTGATCTAACACAGATGTATTCACTTATTTTATGTGTTTTGTTTGCGTTATCCTCTCCTTTGTGGTGATAATAATAATAATAATAATAATGATAATAATAATAATAACATTCAGGTGATGAAGTGTATCCTCAGAGGAACCCGACTTCCGTTTAATTATGTCCACATTCACTCAGCTGTTTAACTTGGCTAACAGGCTACACCAACTAGCATGGGTTAAACCAACTAACACAGGCTAAACCAACTAACACAAGCTAAACCAACTAACACAGGCTAAACCAACTAACACAGGCTAAACCAACTAACACAAGCTAAACCAACTAACACAGGCTAAACCAACTAACACAAGCTAAACCAACTAACACAGGCTAAACCAACTAACACAAGCTAAACCAACTAACACAGGCTAAACCAACTAACACAGGCTAAACCAACTAACACCAACTAGCAGCTACAGCTGCCAACAGCTGGTGGCTGACAGAACTTTTCAGTGGATTTCTGCCCCCAGACAAGGAAGTGACCATATTTGTGGACTGTGGAGGAGCGACGGGTGGATCCATTACAGTTGCAAAGTAAAATGACAAAAACTGACCTAAAAAACAAAATTAAAACAACAACCATCCTTGGTTTTAGCTGCTCATGAATTTGGTTCACATGAACTTTTAAGCCGAAAACACATAACTCTGATTAAAAAACAGCCAAACAAAAACTAATCTGACAACCTGGGAATCAGACATCACATTTAAAAAACATTTAACAATTTAAATAAAACTTTTAACAGCTGCAACATTCATCTCATATTGTGCTTTATTGGATTGTTGTTTAATCACAACTATAAAATCCTGAAATCCAGCTGAGTACTTTTCTATTTAAGAAGAGTTCAGTTTCCTCCATCCTTCCATAGACGGTAAAACAGCTGGAGGCAGTTACTGTGGTTTCATGTATCCTGGGAGTGTGGTTAGACTGGGAGGAGTGGGAGGAGAGGGGGAGAGAGAGAACAGAGGTTCAGCTGGAATACGGAGAGAAAGGGAGAGACTGAAGTGTTAGTAAAGACAGACTGAAGAGTTAGAAAAGAATACTTTTCCCGAGCTGAGCCTGAAATGGGACTCAGCTCGTGTCTGTTGATCTAGATCAACGTGGATCAGAGGCCTGTACTACTCAGCGAGTTCAACATACCAGTTCTGTTATCCATCTTCAGTATCCCTCACAAAGGCAATCAGAGGTCAGCGGTCACACGGCGCTAGTAAATGTAACTAATGAAACCAGGGCTGGCAAACAATGAAAACTTTTAATCAGATTAATCGCAGGGTAGCTGTGGATTAATCCGATTAATCATCATTCTCTGTATATTGTTGCGTGAACAGAAAGATGAATGGAGCAGAATGTGAAGATTATACTTCTTACATCTTTCCTTTGAAGTTAACGTTTCTACGTGATGTTCTGATGTTTGACATCCAGGTTTCCACACGAACACAAACTAGACAACGACCTTGAACAACGACCTTTAACAACGACCTTTAACAACGACCTTTAAACTCACACACTCAAACCAACAATAAGCATCAACATCTTCACCCTAAGGACCTTAACGAGGTGTTGTCCCACGTTGGGATGATTCATTAGAAACATCAATTTACATTCATGGGACGTTAGCTAGCATAGATGCCGCTTTTTTGTTAGCATCGTAAAAAAGTAGCAAATCTGCGACTTTTTCTCTTTGAATATTGCCCCCTCCCCGCTTCTCACTTTTTTTCCCATACAGTGGCCCTGATACTCCGTCGTACATAGGAGCAGAATATCAGCGAAAGCACGAGCATGTAGGCCGCCATTGTTGTTAACGTTATGTGACGTCGCGGGGGATAGAAGTCAGGCTAGAGGGTCGAGGGGCGGGGCGATGACATGCGTTTTTGCCGTCACGAAAACAAAGACGAAACGGAGGGGCGGCGTTTATTTCTTTTTTACCCAGGGACCTGGTTTCAACAAAGTGCGTTTTCAGGCACAGAAAACGTTGGATCCATGTGGACGGTCGTCCCGAACACACAAGACTTCTGTGTTTATGCACAAAAAACGTTTCCGTGTGGGCGCAGCCCTGAGGTTGACTGTCTACACCGTTCTACACCGAAGTCTGAACACATCAAGTCCTGAACTCCTGAAAAACACAGTCAAATAAAGTTAAAGGGATAGTTCGGAATTTTGGACATAAGACGTCTCCAGACGTCTCGAACACACCGGCTGAGTTGGAAAATAGGTCTTATGTCCAAAATTCCGAACTATCCCTTTAAATAGAGGCACAGAGAGAGAGAGAGAGAGAGAGAGAGAGAGAGAGAGAGAGAGAGAGAGAGAGAGAGAGGTATATATTAGGTATATTTATCTATATTATTTGTATATATTCATTTAATTATCTATATTATTCTGTTATCTCTTATTATTGTAATTTTAGTTTATTGTATGCATTGTACTAATTGTGCTTTGGCAACACATTTCATGTCATGCCAATAAAGCCTTGTGAATTGAATTGAGAGGTAGAGAGAGGTCGAGGTATCGTAGAGAGAGAGAGAGAGAGAGAGAGAGAGAGAGAGAGAGAGAGAGAGAGAGAGAGAGAGAGAGATTGGTAGAGGTAGTCTCTCACATCTCCTCACTACTCCCGTCTCTCCCGGACTTAGGCTCGGACTCGCAGCAGGTAAGAACAGACCGGACACCGACACGACGTGACGTAACGACCCGTTATCGAGCCGTGAACTCTAAGCAGACGGAGGAGAAGGACGCGCGTGCCCGCTTCACGAGCCGCCAACTCAGCAGCTTTTTGGGAAAACTTGGATATCGGCGTGCACGTATCTCACGCACGGGCTCACAACACAATTTAACGTGCAGCGCGCGCGTCTGTGCGCGCGTGTGTGATGTGATCAGTGATGTGATATATGTGTGTGTGTGTGTGTGTGTGTGTGTGTGTGTGTGTGTGTGTGTGGAGATTAATGTAGACGTGGCTTCCTGAATGAATTCAGACTGTTGTTGTTATCAGTCAGCTGCTGCAGATGTGTTGATGGGGGGGGGGGGTGTTACGTCAGGGGAGGTGTTGATGGGGGAGGAGGGGGGGGGGGGGGGTGACGTCAGGGGAGGTGTTGATGGGGGAGGAGGGGTTAAACCACTATGTAGTTAACAAATGACAAATCATATTATATTTGTCAAATGGACCAAATATGTGTAACTTTTTGCTCATATAAATATATCTTTAATAGGATTGTATTATTTTCTAATGTTAGTCTGTATTCAAATGGGCAACCTGTCAATGAAGCATGTTTTGAATTTGAGTTCCATGCGGGAGGCTGGGATCATGTCTTTGTTCAAGGTCACCCTAGATCACCCTAAGGCATTATGGGTAAAAGGATCACCCCAGATGTTTGTGTTATGTAATGTTGTTTATTATATATATTAGTGCTGTCAGTTAAAGGCGTTAACCCATTTTAACAGCGTACTTTTTTTTCGCAGTATTAACATTCTTTTTGGCCTCGCAAACTGTAGTTTTTTTCACATGCTATTGCAAAAACTAGTGACGTTAGAAAAACTACAAAACTACACCGGATCTAGCTAGACAGGAAACAAAACAATAGCCACGCTGTTTGGGAGCCGGGTAGTTGCCGAGACACATTACTGTTTGAGTGAAGGCGAGCAAAAACCAAAACGAACGAAAAAATGGATGGTAAAAAGATTCTGAACGGAAAGTTTTCATTTAAACAGTTGCCAGATGGTTCTTGCTGGCATGGGTCACTGTCGCCAGGAATGGTGGTCCACACATGAAGGAGCACACAGCCAAATGGCCTGCCTTGCACGCAAGTAGCAGCACCGGCAACATCGGTACCTTCGGAGAGGTTGTTGTGGCCATGTTGTGCAAAAGAAGCGAGCTTCTCTCTTGTCTGAAAATGTCAACAGGCTTGTCTGTTTGAGTAGCTGGCTGAAAGCAAAGAATTTGTAGGCTTACCTTTTATTGGTAACCTAACTGTTACTGTTCATTAAAGTCCCAGTCAGCAACATTTTTTTGATCATATTCACCAAAGCCGACACTATGCTCCGATAGAACAACATAAATCATCCGTTTTTAGAAAAAACCTGCCTCTACGTGAACGTAGAGCCTGTTTGTTTTGCAAAATATCAACAAATCCCGGGTCACCCTGTCCAATCAGCATGCAGGGCTGTGTTCGTGCACACAGAGAGCCCCTCCCCCTCGGGTCGTACCACTATCACAGGGGGGAGGCTGAGGGAAGTAGGAACAAGCTTCTAATTCCTCGGTTAATAACCGAAACGAGGAGGTCCAAAACAACCAAGGAAAAGAAAACACCGGTGGAAAAGAAGGAAAAAAGAAAGATGGCGACGGTGCCCGTGATAAAACCAGAGTCAACATCGGACCCGCGTTTCAAAGGTGGCGTGATCTAAGGGATTTCAAAGGGCACGGAGTCGAGGGGGAGGAGCTCGGTGGTCGTGGGGGAAGAGCTTGGTGGTCGAGGGGAAGGAGCTCGGTG
Source organism: Eutrigla gurnardus (assembly GCF_963514095.1). Lineage (NCBI taxonomy): Eukaryota > Metazoa > Chordata > Actinopteri > Perciformes > Triglidae > Eutrigla > Eutrigla gurnardus. The sequence continues at coordinate 32,691,799 of NC_139917.1, forward strand.
GTCGTGGGGGAGGAGCTCGGTGGTCGTGGGGGAGGAGATCGGTGGTCGTGGGGAAGGAGCTCGGTGGTCGTGGGGGAGGAGCTCAGTGGTTGTGGGGGAGGAGCCTGAGAGTTGTAAACATTCAAAATCTGACAGAGTGCCCTCCATCTGCTGGACTTGCAGACTGGGACTTTAATTCTGAAATGAGATGTTCACAGCAAACTTTATTAAGCCATGGTTTAACTGCACTATAGACTGTGTCCTAGAACCTGTACTTTATCATTTCATTTTGTATTGCAGAGTCCTCCTTTACCTGAAATGTGCACTTTATAATTTTATTTTGTACTGCCCTGTTTGCTTATGTTGTTTTCAACAAAAGAAAACATTTGCATAAAGTAAGCCAATCCACTTCTCTCACGTCCAACTGTGTCCAGGTGTGACAGCCATGTTGGTGGTGTGTTTGAGGCTGATTTGGCTCCTCCCCCTGGTTCGCTGCGTGACCCCCCCCTCCAGACCTCCATCCAGACTCTGCCGACGGTGCTGTGATCCCCCAGAGATGCCAGCACCCCAACATCAGATGCCGGAGATCCGCACCGTCATCAACATGACCATCCTCAAAGGTACCCGAGGCCAGTTAGCTTCCGTTAGCCACCGAGAACGCTCTCTTCCTGTCTGCTTGATCAAATCAGACTTCATCATTTAATGTCCCCCAAAAATAGTAAACATTGTGATGTCATACTTTGGCCCTCATGTGCTGCCATAGTGAAGGAACTAGGAACTAGCTGGAAGTAAAGAAGATGATTAACCTCCTGATGTTCCTTCATGCAGGTGATAAAGGAGACCGGGGCGACCACGGTACACCTGGTAAGGCCGGCCTAGAGGGATCCCCGGGCCACCGAGGACCCATGGGCCCCAAAGGCACCAAGGGCCAGATGGGGGCCCCTGGAGACGCCTGCAAGATCCCAGGCTCGTCCTTCTCGGTGGGCCGACGTAAGTCCCTGCACAGTGTGGACTACTACCAGGCGCTGGTCTTTGACACGGTGTTCGTAAACCTCCACGAGCACTTCAACATGTTCAAGGGGAAGTTCTACTGCTACGTGCCGGGGATCTACTTCTTCAACGTCAACATCCACACCTGGAACTTCAAGGAGACCTACCTGCACCTGATACACAACGACAAGGAGCAGGTGATCCTGTATGCCCAGCCCAGCGAGAGGTCCATCATGCAGAGCCAGAGCGTCATGCTGGATCTGGCCCTGAACGATGAGGTCTGGGTCCGGCTCTACAAGAGGGAGCGGGAGAATGCCATCTACAGCGACGACGTGGACGTTTACATCACCTTCAATGGATACCTGGTGGCGCCCGGCGTCCAGTGAGGACGGGCCAGACCACGGACGGGCCAGACCTAGGACAACCAGTCCGGTGCTTTTTTTAAATGAGCCTGGAGGCGGAGCCTCTTTAACGAGGACGAGGCAGGATGCTCCGATTAGGAAAAGCGTTGCCAACTTCCTCTCAGGGTCTTTATGGATAAACACAAGTTGTATCAGGAATTCTGTATTTGTGCTCTGAAAGGAGAGTTTCTGTCGTTCTGACGTACTCGGACGACCAATCACATTAAATCATATTCAACCGAAGACTCGTTATTATTGGCTACAAGCAAACACATAGAACGTAGATCTGTGTACGACACATTGATGCAGGGTCATGTGACTGGAGGAGTTGAGCTGAACTTGGTATCAGGTCTATCAGGTGTATCAGACCTATCGGGTCTGTTGGGTCTATCAGTTCTATCAGTTGTATCGGGTCTGTCAGGTCTATCAGGTGTATCTGGTCTATCGGGTGTATCAGGTCTATCATGTCTATCGGGTGTATCAGGTCTATCGCGTCAATCAGGTCTGTCAGGTCTATCAGGCCTGTGGGGCCTATCAGGTGTATCAAGTCTATCAGGTGTATCAAGTCTATCAGGTGTATCTGGTCTATCGGGTGTATCGGGTCTATCAGGTCTGTCGGGCCTATCAAATGTATCAAGTCTATCAGGTGTATCAGGTCTATCAGGCCTGTGGGGCCTATCAGGTGTATCGGGTCTATCAGGTGTATCGGGTCTATCAGGTGTATCAGGTCTATCAGGTCTGTGGGGTCTATCAGGTGTATCGGGTCTATCAGGTGTATCGGGTCTATCAGGTGTATCAGGTCTATCAGGTCTGTGGGGTCTATCAGGTGTATCGGGTCTATCAGGTGTATCAGGTCTATCAGGCCTGTGGGGTCTATCAGGTGTATCAGGTCTATCAGGTCTGTCGGGCCAATCAGGTGAATCGGGTCTATCAGGTGTATCAGGTCTATTGGGTCTGATCATGTGGTTCGGTATCGTCGCAGAAACAAAGACTTCAGGAAATTCATGTGATATAAAATTAGATATTAACGTTTTCTATGATATGATATATAATAGACATAATATATAATATATATCTATAAAAGCTATGATTTATATATATATATATACATAATATATATCTATAATAGCTATGATTTATATATATATATATACATAATATATATCTATAATAGCTATGATATATATATAAATATATATATATATAATATAATATATTATATATATGTTGATATATCTAATAGCTATGATATCAGCAGTCATGGGAGCGGGGAGGGAGGAAAACTGGAGATGTGGGTGATGATAAATGTAATAAAAGGTGGGGCCCCGCGGCCAACAGCTGCTTTCTGAAGTCTGTTTGCCTGTATATTAGAAACAGGAAGCAGCGTGCCAAGGCAGCGCCCTCCTAATCACAAGCACATGACCTCTGACCTCATCTGCCAGAGACAACTGATGACGTGTAAGGTGGACCGAGGAGAGGGATTCAATCTGCACCTTTTATGATCCCAGGACAGGAAGTGCAGCGAGATGCCGGCTAACCTTCCTTCTCCTCGTGTTACCACGGCGACACAGCAAGGTCAACCAGAGGACCGCCATCCATCACACAACCAACACAAACCCAATGTTAGTTTCTATAAAGGAGATCACCCACACAAGCAGACCGGCTGTCTGGCTCCGTTTTAGGAGGAAAATTACAGAGTGGGTACGCTAGTTAGGCTGAACACACACAAACACACACACACACACACACACACACACACACAGCAGCACTCCTCAGTCTGCAGCAAAGGAGGAGGTTAATATGAGTTATTATCATTCTGTCATTTCTGATCAATTTGATAGTAAACAGTAAGCAAGGGGCTCTTTCTCACATACAAACTCAGACCAGACCAGATTAGGTGGAGGAACCAGAGACTGTCTGTGGTCCAAACAACAAGGTCTCTGCTGTATTTATGTCTCGATGACCTTATTTGGAGTGTTAATAGAGCAGCTAGAATGTTAGCGTAGCCTAGCACCATCAACCAGACTCCATTCAGAAAACAAGCGTTTTAACAGTAGTTATCTTGTGGTCTTGCAGACAGACCTAACAAAGCATGACTCAGCACTTTTTACTGATCACCATCATTATGGAGTTATTTCTGCATCCTTTTCATCTGGTTATTGATATTAAATCACAGATCAATACTTTATTCAGGGTTCCTCCAGCTGTAGTGAACCAGCCCCCCCTCTAGAAAATGTACTCACAAATGTGTTCCTCCATCTCGGTCTGGTTGATCATAACAGCGGCAGCCTTCAACACAAGTAGCTTTATTTAAACAGATTGAGCAGAATTTAAAGGTGAGGTGATGTTGGAGGTAAATGTGTAAAAACAGGAAAATCCTGAAAGGAGAAGCAAACAGAGCTGCTGGTAGCAGCCAGGCTTTCATAGACTGGGAACACTGTTCCCAGTTGACCCTAACGATCCTCCACCACCAGAGGCCTGGGTTGCAGTCGAATAGTCAAAAAATTAGGTCCTAACTCCTATTCCTTGACCTCTGCGGAAAATGTCACAGGTTTAAGGAAAGTCAGAAGGAGAATTCAAAAGGATTTAGGAAAAGTCAACCGCGGTGCTCAGAGAATCAAACCGGATTTTCGCTAAGCTACGTCATTATAATACAGCTGGAGTCGGTTTCCTGAAGCCTTCTTAAAGCCTTCTTAACGCTACGTCATTCGTAACCCCTACTTAGAGTTCCTACTTAACATTTTGCGTGTTTCTCGAAACGTTCTTTGCTACGAATCTCTTTCGTACGTCATACGTTGGTAAGGTTGGTCTGGAGCGCCCTTAAAGCCTTCTTAGCTCTACCGTAGTGATGTTTCCGCTCCTGACGCTAGTCGCCGCCACTGTACAGTAATCCAGGAATCCCCGCTGCGCATGGAACTGCACATTGTCAGGGTTGTGTTTCACCAATGGTTTTAAAGTCATTCATGAAGAAAATAATTGCTGGAAACACACAAGCACAAAATAAAATGCGCATGCATTTCATCACAAGGCTAAGCTTTACGTCAACCTCAGAAGTAGCCTAGGTATATTACAGTGTCATTTAATTAGCCCATTAGGCCTAGTCAATGTCGAGGCATGCACAATCCTGCAAGCAATTTGGGAAATTGGCACATCGTCAAACAATTAGGGTCTGAGTGGCTAAAATGTCATAAATGGACGCCGGTGACGGTTGTGAACGGTGGAAAACTATGGCACCGTCAACACATCCTTGTGCTGAACCAAAGATGTCGCCATCCTCAAAGCCGTTTAGTTGGAATACATAATTTGACTGATCCATGTTTGTGATTGGTCAAATGCTGCAAACGCCACCTCGTTTATGTGCACACCCTCCCAGCTGGAAAGGGAAACCCTGGTTGACTTACCCAGTTGATAACCAGCATCGTGTGACCGCTGATCTCTGATTGCCTTTGTTAGGGTTACTGAAGCTGGATAACAGAAATATACCCTGGTATGTTGAACTCGGTGTATGTCTCTGGAGTTATGAATTAGTCCCATGTTTACCCACGTTGACGTTGTGACGACGTCGCTTGTCATGTTTTCCTGATAGCTGAGGCCTGTGTTGCTGCACAGAAACATAATGGGATGTGAGTTTGTCTCCACAAGGAAAAACAACAGCAGCATTCCTCTGTGGTTGTCTGGGAGTCTGCAGCTCCACTGTGGCTGGTCTGGCTCTCCAACCGGACATTAACTGGATGCGTCATAGTGCTGTCATATATATTATATAATATCCCAGTTTGAGTTAGGTGAGGGGTCATCTAAATGTATGTGTAATATATGGTCAGTGACGCAAACAGAACATCTGTATACTATTTATAACTGTTTTTATGGTCTTTAGGCAAAAATCTTCAAACGATTTGTGCAACTATTCTTGTCTTAAATGAAGAAAGCAGGGTAGCAAGTCAAGATGAAAGTGATGTAGAGATGATAGTGATGTATAGATGACAGTGATGTAGTGATGACAGTGATGTATAGATGATAGTAATGTAGAGATGATAGTGATGAATTGATGGCAGTGATGTAGAGATGGCAGTGATGTAGATGACAGTGATGTCATGATGATAGTGCTGTAGTGATGGCAGCGATGTAGAGATGATTTACATTTACATTTAGGTCATTTAGCAGACGCTTTTGTCCAAAGCGAGTTACAATAAGTACATTTGTCAAAAGAAGGAAACAAAGAAACCACAACGTATCATTGCCGATAAAGTAAGAGCTAAAAATAGAACAAGTGTTTGGTCCTCATCTGAGTAAACTAGTACCTTAAGAGCAACAGTGCTACGATCAGAGTGCTATAGGTAAGGGTTTTTTTGTTTGTTTTTTTGGCGGGGAGGGGAGCCTTTTTCAGAAGGATGACAAATGACTCTGCTGTCCTGACATTAGTCGGGAGTTCGTTCCACCACTGAGGACCAGAGCAGAGAAGAGTCTGGACTTTGCTGAGCGACATTTGTTTGATTTCAGCGATGGTGGTACCAGCCGGCCAGCTGAAGTAGAGGAGCGAAGTGCTAGCTTCGGGGCATGAGGTTTGACCAGTGTTTGAAGGTAGATGGGTGCCGTTCCATTGATGGCCCTGAAGGCCAGTGTCATCGTCTTAAATTGGATGCGTGCTGCAACAGGGAGCCAGTGGAGGTCACGGAGGAGGGGGGTCACATGGGAGAATTTGGGTAGATTGAAGATAAGACGTGCTGCAGCGTTCTGGATACGCTGCAATGGTTTAATCGCAGAGGCCGGGAGTCCGGCCAGGAGAGAGTTGCAGTAGTCAAGGCGGGAGATGACCAGTGCTTGGACCAGGAGTTGCGTTGCATCCTTTGTGAGGAAGGTCAGAATCCTGCGGATATTGTAGAGGGCAAATCTGCAGGATCGGGCCACAGCAGTGATGTTGGAGGTGCAGGATAGTTGGTCATCGAGGATTACACCCAGGTTCCTCGCAGTTGACGACGGCAATACTGTGATGCCCTCGACAGTGACCGACAGGTCCATGCGAGGGCAGTCTTTCCCTGGGATGAAGAGGTGTTCGGTTTTATTCAGGTTAAGCTTGAGGTGATGTGCAGTTGTCCAGACAGAGATGTCAGCCAGACAGTCCGAGATGCGAGTTGCAATGTGAGTGTCAGAGGACGGGGGAAAAGAGAGGAACAGCTGGGTGTCATCTGCGTAGAAATGGTAGGAGAATCCATGCGATGTGATAACAGAACCTAGTGATCTGGTGTATAGTGAGAACAGAAGCGGTCCTAATACTGAGCCTTGAGGGACACCCGTGTCCAGAGAACAGGGTTTGGACATAGAGCCATTCCATGTGACCTGAAAGGTGCGATTTGTCAGGTATGATGTAAACCAGGTGAGAGCAGAGTCGGTTATGCCAAGTTCAGCCAGAGTGGAGAGGAGCATTTGGTGGTTGACTGTGTCGAATGCAGCAGATAGGTCGAGGAGAACGAGAACAGAGGAGTGGGACGAGGCTCTGGCGCCTCGCAGGGACTCGGTCACTGTGAGGAGGGCCATCTCAGTGGAGTAAGCAGTCCTGAATCCTGATTGATTAGGGTCTAGGAGGTTGTTCTGCGAGAGATAGGATGACAGTTGGTTGTAGGCGGCACGTTCCAAGGTTTTAGAGAGGAATGAAAGAAGAGATACAGGTCTGTAGCTTTGGATGTCAGTAGCGTCTAGGGTGGGTTTTTTAAGGAGAGGCTTCACTGTAGACGTCTTAAAATCCGCTGGAATGACACCTGAGGTGAGGGAGGAGTTGATCAGGGTGGTGAGGAATGGCAAGATGTTGTGTGAGATGTCTTGGAGAAGAGAGGAGGGAATCGGGTCGAGGGAGCAGGTGGTGGCACGGTTAGATGTAACAAGTGTGTGAACATCTTCAGAGGTGAGGGGGCTAAAGCTGGTAAGACCATCAGAGTTGAGAGTTGGGGGAGATGTCTTCTGGGAGGGAATAGGCGTGAATGAGGAGCTGATGTCATTTACATTCTTGGTAAAGTAAGTAGCAAAGTCATCAGCAGTAAGGGAGGAAGGGGGGGGAGGGGTAGGAGGGGTGAGGAGGGAGGAGAACATGGAGAAGAGTTTCCTGGGGTTGGAGGCAGAAGAGTTGATCTTTGCCAGGTAGAAGGCAGATTTAGCTGCCGAAACAGTTGAGGTGAAGTCAGAGAGGAGGCGGTGGTAGTGAGTAAGGTCCTCATCCTGGCCCGATTTCTTCCATTTTCTCTCTGACGCTCGCAACAATGATCTGTTGGTTCGCAGAGGTTCGGACAGCCAGGGAGGGGAGGGAGATGATCGCGCAGGTCGTGAGATTGGGGGACAGAGAGTGTCCAAAGAAGAGGAGAGTGAGGACATCAGGATGGAGGAGGCTTCCTCAGTAGGTATTAAGGAGAACTGTTCTGAGGATGGTAGCGAGGAGATAACAGTTGAGGAGAGAGCGGAGGGAGTGAGGGATTTAGGTGGTCCAGAGGAAGGACCTGGCAGGACCATCTCGGTGAGATGAGGAGCCCAGTTCCTCCTCCTCGCCCTGTTCGTCTTGGGGAGTGTGAAAACGAGTAGGCAGTTGAAAGGGCAGCTGGAGTGGCAGTGTTTTCTGGGGTGATCCAGGTCTCCGTAAGGGCCAGGAAGTGGAGAGTCTGCAGGGAGCCATACGCTGAAATGGTGTCCGCCTTCTTGACTGCAGACTGGCAGTTCCACAGTACTTCAAGTTCCTTACCGGTGGAGAATGGTGGGTAACAGAGATTGGATGGGTTACAGCCTCGAGTGAAGGGACTTCGGTAAAATCTTCTCCAGTGTGATGTCCTGACTGGGATAAGACACATGGCTGCGATGGATGGTGGTTGAGATGTTATGCCTACCTCAATGGACTTCCTCGATGGACTCCCGCAGATAGACTCCCTTTGTCTTTGTTCAGCTGTCTTGACTCCCACAGATAGACTCCCTTGTCTTTGTTCAGCTGTCTTGACTCCCGCAGATAGACTCCCTTTGTCTTTGTTCAGCTGTCTTGACTCCCGCAGATAGACTCCCTTGTCTTTGTTCAGCTGTCTTGACTCCCGCAGATAGACTCCCTTTGTCTTTGTTCAGCTGTCTTGACTCCCGCAGATAGACTCCCTTGTCTTTGTTCAGCTGTCTTGACTCCCACAGATAGACTCCCTTGTCTTTGTTCAGCTGTCTTGACTCCCGCAGATAGACTCCCTTGTCTTGTTCAGCTGTCTTGACTCCCGCAGATAGACTCCCTTGTCTTTGTTCAGCTGTCTTGACTCCCGCAGATAGACTCCCTTGTCTTTGTTCAGCTGTCTTCATTATGATGTCCTGTCACTGCAGCTGACGCTGTAGTGACAGCCTTTTAAGTGCTCAGTTTACCTCATGCACTGACTGTGACCCCTCCCTCCAATGAAACTAGCTGATTACTCACTTAGCATAGACAGCTTCACAAGAATTTAAACAACAAGCTATCAACACAAGACTAAATGTTACAACTAGCTTTACTCACACAATGCCTAAACCCAAATCTACAATTAGTTTCTGACTTACCAACAAGAGACAAAGCAGCTTCCTTCCTTTCTCCAGACAAAATGTGGTTTTTGTCTGGAGTGATAGTGATGTAGAGATGACTGTGATGTAACGAGGACAGTGATGTAATGATGTGTGCTGCTTTGCTGCCCTCTAGTGAGACTTGAAACATCAACACACACCTCCATGTAGACACACACAGCACGGTTAAAATTTTAAAATTAATTTATTATATGTCTTTGTCATAGAACTCATTACTTGTTGTTCATGGTTTACATACAGCCATTCATATAGAGAACACATGAGTTTCATTTTTATTCATCAATAATTAACTTAGAAATGTACACTTTTCTTTGTGACCCCGCGGAGGAGAAAATATATTTTCTCATTTGTGTTTTTCAAATGGAAAAAGGGAAAAGGACGGCTTCCTCCTCCTCTTCTTCCTCCTCCTCCTCCTCCTCCTCCTCCTCCGTGTGCATGAAGGGATGTAGAGGGAACACCTGAACACACTAGCACAATGATGAACAAAGGACTCTCTCTCTCTCGCACACACACTCTCAGAATTAGGGAGACCCCTTAAACCTTAAAATTTCAAAATAAAAGCATAATAAATGACCCCCCCACAAAACAAAGCCCCACCAATGATATAAAAAATAAAACTATGCGACCACGTACAATCATTATCAGTGCATGGGGACAGAGGGAGATACAGGTTGTGTTATCGTGTACTCACATGTTGCTATTGTGTCAAAAATAAAAGCGACTTCCTGTCCTTGTCTGAAAGAGGTCGGATGTTTTTACATATGACGTAAGAACGAGGTCGGATGTTTCACACAGCTGAAGTATCAACACATCTGATCTCTTTTTATTTCTCTCTCACATTGAAAACCTTATTATTTTTGTACTATTATTTTTAAAACAACAAATAGTGTAAAAAGTGGAGTCTAAATCTGGCAACATGGCGGCAGAATGGAGAGGATTAGATGGATCTGGATCTAGCAACCGTGTGTGTGTGTGTGTCACAATGGACGGTGGAAGAAGTGCTTGGACCCAGAGGGACGCCTCCTAGTGGTCACTGTGTGAGGATGAGGCTAAACAAAGCAGCATCAACCGACCCTTCATTAAGTCCCACCCCTCGAAGGTTTATATACATATATATATATACGTATATATATATTCATATATACGTATATATATACACACACACACACACACACACACACACACACATATCTCAACAAAATCTTTCTGTATTTCAACATGCAACTCAAATAAAAAGCTTTTTTCCATCTTTGAGAAAAAAAGAAATGAAACAAAACCGAAGACAAGGGTCCATTAGTGTCAGGGGTCAGGGGTCAAGGTTCTGGCCTAAACCGGTTCCTAGTGACGACCAAAACAATGGCGAGCCTTGTGTGATGACATCACACAGAGCATCTGACAGTTTCAATGACACCCGTTGAACACAGCTGTGTACTGTTGTGGAAGAATGTCAGTGTGTGTGTGTGTGTGTGTGTGTGTGTGGGGGGGGGGGGGGGGGTTATTAATAAAAACAAAAAAACTGAGAAATTAAGTGGTTATGTGATGCTGTTAAGATCACAAAGAAAAATAGGAAAGCATCAACAAAGTCTGTGTCCCAGTCCAGCATTTGCCCCCTTCAGGGTCCAACCTATCCCAGCATGCATAGCGGCGGCTGGATGTTAACCAACATGGCATCTACGAGGATCAGACTGAAACATCTCGTCCATCAGGAACATGAATACAAAGATAATCAGACAACGAGAATGAATTAATTGGAACACTGATGAAACAAAGACCGCCGCCACGGCGTGACATCCCTGAACGGGTGGACGAGCTCACACACACACACGTCGTACACACATATTAAATATCAAGCTGCCGAGTGGAGGAAGTTAAAAAACAAGTACGAAAACAAAGTTAAATATAAAAATGTGTTGTTCTTCCACCAAACGAAGCCAGAAGCAAAGAAACACCAAAGTGCAAAACCCAAAGAAACAAAACGAAAGGGACGAGAAACCGTGGAACTGTCTGTCTCTAAGGACCTGTCTGTCTGTCTGTGAGCTCCTGTCTGTCTGTAAGGACCTGTCTGTCTGTCAATCATCTGCAATTCAGCTGGACTCAGGTGTCGGATTTGGAGTTTGTATTTTGGCCACTAGGAGGCGGCATCAACGAGCTGTAAACACATCGTCCTTCAAACTGCAACTATGAATGAAACCAGATGAGAGATAAGCACCGCCCCCTCCAGAGTATCAGGTATGCTAGGTGAAGATGAACTTTCGGAAAACGAATTGGTGATGGTTTCAAGTTTCAAGTCCGTTCTTTCTGGGGTGAAACTCCCTAAAAGGTCATGACCTTCCATTCACCTCTACTGTTAAGTAGCCTGGGACTTGGACCTTGCAGCACCATGAAGGCATACAATAATAGGAACCAGCGAAAACCAGAAAAGCATGTTTAGGACTCGCACTTAGTTTGGGGCAACGACCTGGAACCAGCGGGTTTTGGGGGAGCGGCGGCGGTGATGATGGCGGCGGCAGGGCTGCAGCTGTCGGGCAGCTTTCTGTTTCTAAACGTCATCCAGGACTTCATCTCTGGATTTGATTTGAAGCTTTGAAATCGAAAGACAGAAACAGCAACAACAGAATCCAGAAGGGTCCCAAGTATGCCCCCCCCCCCCCCCCCCCCGGATTTCCGGCCTGCTAATGTTCCTTGGAAAACATGGGGGGGGGGGGCAGAATCGGGAAGGCATGTCAGCCACTCTGCAATTAAAACAACAGATGGGGGTGATTGTGTGTGGGGGGGGCAACACAGTCTGGAGACACACACACACACCCATGCTACATGTGTTGGGTTTCTCCCCACAGCTCCGATCATCTGATGCTTATTACACATTATCTGTTGGCAGAAACCTGATCTGGAAATCAGATCTTTTCGAAAATATGTTGAAGATGAATTAAAAAGCTGTGCCTTCCTCCAGGTGTATTATTGATGTGTTATTGATTTTATGATATTATATGATTTTATGATTGATAATGACAATTCATGTAAATGTCACAAAGACAGGGGCCACGTTAAATATGAATATACTTTGATTAAGCGAGTGATGGTGAAGTTGAGCTACAGTGAAGCACGTTGACTGTCGTCTTGTTCTGCTGCTGGGTGCAGGAGGCCCTCAGGGGTCCTGGTTCAGAAGGAAGCCCTCACAAGACAGCTGTTGGTGAACTTGAATGGTTGAGGTCAGGAGAGCTTCCCCGACGTTAGCGCCCGACTGTCCTTCCCTGCGCTTCCAGGGGCCGAACCGGCCCCGAACGCCCCCGAACAGCCCTGAGCGGCCCCAGATGGCACTGAACAGCACCGAACCAGCCCTGAGTGGCCCCTGATGGCCCTGAGCAGCCCCGGATGGCCAAGCCTCCTACGACGATGATGCAACGATATGGGACGGGAGCAATGCAACTGAAGAGGGGAAACGTTGTGAAGGAGTATTCAGAGGAAAACAAGGACGGGGAAGCGAGGAAATGCTTGGAAGATAGTGGGCGGTCGACAGCTGAGGAATATTTAACTGACTCTCATCATCGTTGACCTGGTTTGAACGCCACAGCTCCTCGCCTTCTGTAGTTTCCAAGGAAACACAGCGGGTGGACAGACGGAAAGAAGAAACTGAAGGTTTTGACTCGCCTCAATTGTTCTCGTCAGACAGAAGCTCACAGTCATCACTCTCCTGTCTGTCTCTCTCTCCTGTCTCTCTCTCCTGACTGTCTCTCTCTCCCGTGCCCCCTTCAAAGCCCAAAACCACTAAGTTACAATACAAAGACAGACCACACACACTTGTTCAGGTCTAGAAAGGTGACGTGTGAATACATGAATGAGCTCATTCCTTTTCTTTTTGGCAGTGGGAACTCCAGCAGGGATTAACAGGGTTCTGTGGAGAACCCGACAAAAGATCTGACATGTGTTTCTGGAAGGAGGTCACCAAATATGACAGGAAGACAGGAAGAGGGAACATCAGCTGGTCTGTAAACTAAACAAAACCATTCTTCCCTTCCAAGTGAGTCGTCTGTGAAGTATCCCTCTTTCCTTGGAAGCTGGGAGATGGTCTGATCGGGGGAGGGGAGGGGGAGAAAGAGCTCCCCCAAACAGGAAGGAATGAGGAAATCTATGATTCGTTTATCCAGTGGTTTATCCTCTCCATGATCTCTCCATAAACCCATGGTTCCCTTTTTGACCCCCAAAATAATGATTTTTAGTCCCGGCGACATCGGTGCTGCCTGCTGGAGAAACATCGCTCCGATGAGGGTTCATCAGTACTGGTCCGCCCCTGCCCAAAAAACTCAGTGCTGAGGCCTCATTCGGGTCCCACTGGTTGATTCATGTATGTCCTCCTTAGCCAGACTCCTTAGCCCTCGCTGGGTCTGGACGCTTTGCTGTAAGGGTTCTCCAGGAGGTAGTGGTACCGGTCCCGGTGCTCCATCATGTACTTGGGAGCGTACATGTGTTCTTTGGGCTCCACAGGGGGGTACTCCTGCAGGGAGCCATCGAACCAGCCCCCCGTCCGGATCAGATTGCGGATGTAGTTGAGGTCACGCTTGTCCTCGTAGTCCCCCCAGCGCGGGAAGTCCCCGTTCTGAGCTGACACTAGCTTGAAGTAGATCCCCTCCGGCGTGAAGCACCAGGAGCAGTGCCACCCGGCGAAGTGGAAGGGGCTGCCCACAGACCACTGCACCAGGATGTGGCCCGTGTCATTCTCGTACTTGCGGAACCCGGGCATGGTGTAGTACTCACGGCGGCGGAGCTTGATGCCATCGCCGTCGTAGACGCTGCGGAGCATCCCCACTGTGCAGCCCGAGACCACCTCCAGGGAACCAAACTGCTTCCAGAAAAACCCGTACAGGGACTGGATGTGAGAGGAGACATGGGTCATTACGTCTTCTCAAAACCTTTTGGAAGAACAAAGAAAGACCGGTACCTTGCGCATGTGGATGGCAAACGGTTCCGTCCAGCCGTCGAACAGCTTGAGGAAGAGCAGGCCTTCGTGTGCTGGGATCTCGTCGGCGTCGTTTATGACGAAGACGTCATCTGCTCGGACGCCCGCCACCCTGGAGAGGCCGTTGCGTGTCAGGTAGGTGCGCAGGTAGTCGTCGGCGATCCAGCCATCCTGCCGACCGCCTTCTGGGAAGTGGTCCAGGAACACGTACAGGATCTTGTGACGTATGTAGTCATACGTTCCGTTGAGGAGGAACCGCAAGAAACTGGGAAAGTTACATTCAATGGATTACTTTGAGAACATTGAACGTTATAGGTACATATGGCAGTTTAACCACCACGACGTACGTTAGAGTCTCACATGGTAACATGCTACCATGTTACCATGCTATCATGCTACCATGTTACCATAGTAGCATGCCCACCATGTTACCATGCCCAGCATGCTACCATACCCTCCATGTTACCATGCCCACCATGCTACTCTACCCATGCTACCATACCCACCATGTTACCATGCCCACCATGCTACCATACCCTCCATGTTACCATGCCCACCATGCTACCATACCCTCCATGTTACCATGCCCACCATGTTACCATGCCCTCCATGTTACCATGCTACCATACCCTCCATGTTACCATGCCCACCATGCTACCATACCCTCCATGTTACCATGCCCACCATGTTACCATGCCCTCCATGTTACCATGCCCACCATGCTACCATGCTACCATACCCTCCATGTTACCATGCCCTCCGTGTTACCATGCCCTCCATGTTACCATGCCCACCATGCTACCATACACTTCATGTGACCATGCCCTTCATGTGACCATGCTACCACGCCTCCATGCCATGCTACTCGTCTCACCTCAAAGGCCGTTTCTCTCCGTAGGCAGTGAAGTTAGATTCACAGATGAGGAACACATCGACTGCTTGTGCGAGCTCGTGAAAACGCACATGCAGAAGGTCAAACTCGTGGTTGACGTTGATGGCGTTGATGACCCGCCGCGGCGTCTCCCTGGGCGTCAGGCGCTCCTTGGTGGGCAGGTTGGAATGGTAGACCATGGTGGGAACCCCGCAGTACGGCCCGTGCCATCCCGGCCTGCAGACGCACTTGACCAGCCGCTTCCCATTGCCTCGGGCCCTGGCCTTGGCTTTGGGGGCGATGGAGGGCAGCGGCTGGACCTCCAGAGGTTTCCTTTGTCCGGTGGCTCCGGCTCCGTTAGCCACAGACCCCCCGGACTTCCCTGAGTACTCCTTCTGGGTAGCCACCTCGGTCCCTTGTCTGAAACAAAGAGCTCCAGCTTTGGTTCGCACAAAGTACGGGGTCTTGTCATCCTGAAGCTCGTGTGTGCGAGTGTGGAGGTCTCCCATGAATTCTACGGAGTCCGGCAACTGGTTCCTGGGGAACACATCCTGGGGCTCTTTTCCCGCCCGTAGAACCTCTGTGAGGTCCAGTCTGGCAGGTTGGTCTGGGTGGGCGGGGTTCCGAGGGGGGTCCTCGGCTCTCTCCTGGAAACAAAGAATAGGATTAAGACCTCGATCACACTGAGACCATATGAGTCCACATACTAACGGAACCAGTCTCTCACTGTGTTTTAGACCCACCTCATTGGGCGAGTCTCCTCGCTGGTTCTCCTCTGGTTTCTCCCAAGGGTGGGGGGGCACTTGCTCCTCCCTCAACCTTATCTCCAGCCCGGCGTTGCCAACAATCCCAGCACCTCCAGCCATGCCCCCCCCGACCCCCAGACCTGCCCCCCCTCCTCCTCCGCCCACTGATCTAGCTTTGGTGTCCGACTGACGGAGGACGGGTAAGGGAGGGGCCTCTTCGGGGGAGGCGGGGGTGAGCGGCGTGGTTCCCGCCCCCTTCTCCCTCCAGAAGAAGCCGGTGACCATGATGAAGGACTTGATGTTGGGGTAGGGGGCGGAGAGCTCCCGCAGCAGCGACACGTAGTGGAGTGCCTTGTAGTAGTGCAGGAAGGAGATGACGCACAGGCCCACCGTGCACAGCAGGAACACCCGGTGGCGCCGCATCTTCATCCTGCAAGACAGGAAGCACAGTTAGTCCGGCTGATGACAGGTCGTCATTCCCACCTCTGCCCACCTGCATTCACAAAGCCTGCACCAAATCTCTCACAGGGGTCAGCCCAAGTCCTCCATTAGCACAGAGGCTAACCCTGTAATGTTAGCACAGAGGCTAACCCAGGAACATTAGCACAGAGGCTAACCCAGTAACATTAGCACAGAGGCTAACCCTGTAACATTAGCACAGAGGCTAACCCAGTAAAAGCACATAGGCTAACCCTATAATGTTAGGACAGAGGCTAACTCAGTAACATTAGCACAGAGGTTATCCCTGTAACATTAGCACAGAGGATAACCCTTTAATGTTAGGACAGAGGCTAACTCAGTAACATTAGCACAGAGGATAACCCAGTAACATTAGCACAGAGACTAACCCTGTAATGTTAGCACAGATGCTAACCCTTTAACATTAGCAAAGGCTTACCCTGTAATGTTAACACAGAGGCTAACCAGTAACATTAGCACAGAGGTTATCCCTGTAACATTAGCACAGAGGCTAACCCTATAATGTTAGGACAGAGGCTAACTCAGTAACATTAGCACAGAGGATAACCCAGTAACATTAGCACAGAGACTAACCCTGTAATGTTAGCACAGATGCTAACCCTTTAACATTAGCAAAGGCTTACCCTGTAATGTTAACACAGAGGCTGACCAGTAACATTAGCACAGAGGCTAACCCAGTAACGTAAGCACAGAGGCTTCTTTGTTTCCAGAGAGTGAGAGAGTCTCAGCCCATCACCAGACCACCAGACCGTCACCCGACCACATAGCTGTCACCAGACCACCAGACCGTCACCAGTCCACCACACAGAACTTACAAACAGAGGAACCTCAGACATGGTATGGGGGTTCTCAGCGGTGTCCGGGTTCCTCTGAGCCAAGACATGATTCCAAACTAGTCGTTGGTCAGTTAGCAGCTAACCTTCCTCCTTGCTGCGCTGCTACCTGTCAGATAGTGAACATGGAGATTCAGAGTCAATCAGGACCGGGACCAGGACCTGGTCTTTCAAAGCTTGTGTTTTATTTATCTGACATTCTCACAGGAAACTTTTCATTGATTTTAAATCTGATCTAAAAGTCTGAATAATTACTGTGAAAGTGATGACACAGCTCACCAGGAAGAGAGAGGATGCTCCTGAGACAGAGGTCTGGATAGTTAGCTAGGGAGCTAGGTATCTAATTAGCTAGTTAGGTAGCTAGAGAGCTAGAAAGCTAGGTAGCTAGATAGGTTTGTAGTTATCAAAGTAGATATGGTATCAATTTACCTAATTTATGGTCTGTCAGCCTCTACCTGTCTGTCTCTACCTGTCCGTCTGCCTCTACCTGTCTGTCTGTCAGCCTCTACCTGTCTGTCTGTCAGCCTCTACCTGTCTGTCTCTACCTGTCCGTCTGCCTCTACCTGTCTGTCTGTCAGCCTCTACCTGTCTGTCTCTACCTGTCCGTCTGCCTCTACCTATCTGTCTGTCAGCCTCTACCTGTCATGATAAAGATTGTATAAGTATGAATATGACAGAATATAATTATGTCCGTCTGTCTGTCTGTCTGTCTGGGGGGACCCCGGGGGGACGTGGAAACCAGAGAACGTGCTCGTCCTCGGGCTTCAGCTCATCTTCACTCGAATACGCTCTGTACGCAGCGGGTCCCTGACACCGGGAATCAAACCAACAGCTCACAGAGTCCCACTGTGAGAACAACGGGAGAGTATCAGCATCGTGTGGGAGCTTCAGGGACCAAACTCATGTTGACACGGACACAAAGAGGAACCCCGGATCACTTTACAGCTCCGTGGGGGGACCGGAGAGACCTGGACCAGCTGATCTGAGATCAGTCCGGTCAACAGGAGGCTGGTGATGCAGAGCAAGCTGCACACGTCATCAAACACATGGAGTCAACCCATCATCTCCTCCTCTTAAAGTCAACATATATTTAGCATCAGTCAATTGATCAGTCAATGACAGGAATAATACACACCATCATTCCACACTAAAACCTAATAGTCCCAAATCTGCCAGCTGGTTTGAAAATAAAAATAATAATCATTTTAAAAAAAAGTATTAGAGCTTATCCGCTAACCCCGCGACCCTGAAAACAGGATAAGTGGTAGATGATGGATATATGTATTAGAGCTAGAAGCTGTAAAAGCAGACATCATAGTCGGATTTTCAACTTTCCGACGGCCCCAGAACACATCGTGTGGGACAAACGTCACCGGATCAAAGCAAAATCACATCATTTTACATTTATGTACATTTACGATTGTGTGTCAAATAAAAAGAGCAACAATCATCGGTTACTTTACAATGTTTATAAAATACAAGATCGAAGATATTCTGATTTATTATTAGAACCGTGTTCTACTCTCTTTCCTGTTGATATCGGCTATGTGCCGATGTTATATTAATAAAGTAGCAAATTTGTCACTTTTTTTTTAGTTCCCTCTCGGCCCCTTTTTTTATATACTTATTTATATATCACAGTTAAAAACAGACTTTGATCTCTGATTTATTCCTAATCTGACGAACAAAAAATGGGAATAAAATTAACAGAATATGACAGTTTGAGCAGTAAGTAGACGCCTGGGACTGGAGTCTTAAAGACAACGTGGATGTTTCGTGTTTCCTGTTCATCTGCTGGTGATCTCACATTAAAATCATATTCATATTCTTTTTAAGTTAGAAATGAACAGAAAGGCTAAATAAAATCTAATTTCTTGCTTTTTTAATGTCTGTATAGTTGTGTGTAATATGGTCCGAGGTCCCGGCTCCCGGCTGTGTGAATGTTCAGCTCACCTTCATCAGTAGATCTGGAACTAAATAGCAGAAACCCCAGAAGTGTGTGTCTACACACACTTCTGTTTTCTTATGTAAATAAAACCACAGAGACGAGACTTCTGACTGGCCGAGAGCAGGACCCAGACGAACCAGAGGAACCAAAGGAACCAGTGGAACCTGCTCTGGTTCTTCCCTGATTGCCGACTGTGTTCACTCAATCAGTCAGCCAGCAGGATGTGTGTTGCAACGTGTTGCTGCAACGTGTTTCTGCAGCAGGATGTTGACCAACCTGCTGCAGCAACGCGGCAACTTCTCAGTTCTCATGCGTAGAACTCTTTGTGACTGAGTGGAGCCCTAATGCATCATGATGCAACTTCTGGTATTCAACCAATGTGGTTTTAACTCGAGCTACACAAGAGCTGCAGGTCTGATAGATTTGTTTAGATAAGCTTTCATTATTTTAGAATATTTTAGTTTAGATTATTTTAGATTAGATTTCTGTATTTTAGATTATTTTAGCTTCCTTCTCCTCTTCCTCCTCCTTCTTCTCCTACTCCTCCTCTAGTGGTGGTGAGTGTGATATGTTTAGTTCAGAGTTGATTTTGATATAATTTGACTAGTAAAAAGATCAACACTAATCGAACGCTGAAATTGGTATTCTATTTGTTTTTTGTTGTATAAACGTGTTTCTCGCCCTCCTTGCCTCGGCCTACCTGAGAACAAAGATATGGACAGAGCTCTAGAAGCGATGACGTCGTAACGTGAGAACATGAAAAGTAGAGCTGACGGTGAGTCGAGGATGGCGTAGCCATGGCAACAGGGACACAGCGTCCCCAGGAGGATGGCAACCTGGTTGTTTTACTTTCTTAATTATTAATTATCTAGAAAGCTGTCAGCTGTTGGTAATTGACCATATTTATTGGTAATGTTTTTGGAACGCCCTCTAGTGGACAGGAAGTAAAACAACCACATTGCTGAAAATGGCATTGGCAACTTATCAGCCTGTGGTTAATATTAATAACAGGCTGAATTTCAGCATTAAATACTCAAATATAATTTGAATATTGAAAAAGAAAATATGGAATGAAATGAGAATAGTATGCTAGAGTAAAACTGACAGCCTACTGATGTCACACAGTTAACATTAGAAGTCAGATGTCAGATTCCCAGAAGCAGCTGCAGGACTAATCAGATAACGGTCTTCGTCTGGCCTTGGGGATCACAACCAGCGGTTCAGCCACTGAAGCCTGTTGAAAGTTTACAAAACAGGAAGTGGAGTCACAACTGTGACTGCGGGAGGAAGTAGAAGACTGGCAGTTTGTTAAATGCGCCATATGTTCGAGCCCAGAGATCACCGTCGAAACCATCAACATATAACAATAACGTCTTCTTCACGGCTGGACGGATCTTTTTATGCACATTTAATTTAATTTTCGGATCATTTTGAAATGTGTTTACTGGTGGATTCTGGTTCTCTAAACGTACACCCAGACCAGTTTCAAAGAGTCCTAGAAGTCCACATAGGGAGGTGGTCTGGATAGGGGGGCGGGTCCAAGAACCCGGAGACTGATGTTAGTGTCCCGTTAGAAAACAAGTCCTTTAGTTGGGTTTTTTGTTACGCATGTTAGCGTGTTTCACAGGAACCAATCCGTTTCCCTGGAAACGCAATCATGAGTGAAGTTTAGTGTGAAATCACGATGTTTGAATCACGACACGATCTTACAGTTACATTCACTGCGTTTTATTACATTTTTAAAGGTGCAAATTGTGTTTAATTCAAGATTCACATTTACAAAACCTCAGCACCACCTACTGGACTGAGAGAGCAATTACTAGTAAAAGGTTTAATGATATTGTTTCTATAATAAAAGATCAATACTCTGTATCGATACCACCACGCAGAAAGTTAATAAGGTATTCTGACTCCGACCACTGAGACCACTGCCTCACAACAACAGTACATGTAGGTTATAACTGTAGGTGACTGACCTGCTGTTCCGTCTACACGGTCGGTCTCCCTGTGAAACTGCCGTTCTAAGTGACTTAGTGCTGTTGCCGTGGTGACATGAAGACTCCACCTTGCATGTGTTGCCTCATAACCCAGTATCTCACCTCACACCACCCGGACCAGCACATCCAGACCTGCAGAGCTGCTTCCTGCCCCCGGATGCCCCCCCAGGCCCCCACACACTCGTCAGCATGTTGCTGGGTGGTGTCTACGGGACTCGCTGGGTTCAGACTTGTAAACCAGTCCGGGTGCCAACTGGGATCACAAGGCCACAGCTCAGCAGGCGCTGTTGCATGCTGGGAACTCTGTGTGTTGGTGGAGTGGTTTGAGTCAGGAGGAGTCTCCTCAGAGAGACCTGGTGGGACTGTGCCCCCCTCTGTCCCCCCTCTCAGGTTCACACTCCACATTTAGGAAGTTAATTATAGATGCCGAGAGGAAGTCAAATAACTTCACTGTCTCTGTGACCCACTTCATCATCAGAACCCACAAGGATCTGGATCCGCTTCCTCTTATAGTCGGCCGACCAGGAAGTGGACAGATGCACCATGGGAATTAAACTTTGCATGACCACATGCAAAGGCTGCCGATAGCAGCATGACCCTCCACCAAAGTAAAAGCACCAAAAACACTGTCAAAAACAAGAGCGTGAGTGAGTTGGAGCTGTGTGACGCTCCACGGCTTGTGTTTGCACTTCGTTTGATGGTTGCCTAGCAACACTAAAAGCTAAAAAGAATGGGGCATCAACATGGCAGCATCCTGTTTTTACCTGTGAGAGAACAAGACTGCTGTTGATCCAACTACAGTGCTTCTCATTGTGTGTGTATGTGTGTGTACGTGTGTGTGTGTGTGTGTGTGTGTGTGTGTGCATGTGCGTGTGTCTGTGTGTGTGTGTGTGCATGCATGTGTGTGTGTGTGTGCATGTGTGTGTGTGCATGCGTGTGTGCATATGCATGTTGGCTCGCCACCCTGTCTCCAAGATAGTCCTGCTGCTGGGACACAATGAAGCCCATTCAACACTGCAGCCTCCTGTCTCTAGAACAGTGAGCACACACACACACACACACACACACACACACACACACACACACACACACACACACACACACACACACACACACACACACACACACACACACACACACACGCATGCACGCACAATCGCGTCATATTAAAGATATAAATGTTTAAAATGAGCCTCCAGTAAAGTGTCTTTGTGTTGCAGCAACATTCACAAACAACAGAAGCTCTCTGACCTCATCTGCTCTTTGTGTTACACCCTCTTTGTCCTCTCTCTCTCTCTCTCTCTCACTCACACACACACACACACACACCAGCTGACCTGTTGCCGGCGGTGATGAGGAGGCAGCTCTCAGGTTACCGACGGCAACAAGAACCGGTGAACAGTGACCTCGATGTGCTCCAGAAACACACACCTGATCCCTCACATGACCTTCTCTACAATCACTAGAACACAAGCCTCTCTGAACCCCGGTGGCACCGAGCTCCCTGACTGACTGCAAGGAACAAGGAAGAGGAAGGAGATAAAGGTCTGACAGCAAAACCACGTTAATCAGCTACAGGACCGGACCAGAGTCCACATTCCTGACAGATGTTCCAAGGTGCTTTGCTTATTAATATATTTCATATTTCCTGTTTCATTTGTGCAACAATGTGAACTCAACCATCTTGTGTGTTTAAGGGTTCCTCTCTGCCGTCATGGAAACGTCATTTTATCTGAACCCGGAAACAAACAGTGAAACTAAGAAAAAACGCGCACACACACACACGCACACACACACACACACACACACACACACACACACACACACACACACACACACACACACACACACACACACACACACACACATACACACACACACACACACACACACACACCTGATCCACACACGTTCTCATGATAGAAAGTATTTAATCAGTATTATTAAATCATGATTCTACCTGTGGGACCGGAAGGATCCAGTAGATCCTCACCTGTGGAGATCCACCAGGTGTGTTAACGTACAATGCCTCGGCTGGCTCATCTCTGTCGTGCCCCTCCCCCCCCCACCGGGGATCAACAAATAAATCGGTCTGGCCGGAGGTTACGTGCTGTCGTACCTATCGTTCCCACAGCTGAAGACTCGAGCGTTGCCTTCAAGGAACCAGGATCTCTGGCTGCTGTGCAGTGGTGTGTGTGTGTGTGTGTGAAGGGGCCGCTCTAAATAAAGGTGCAGCTGCTGGGTGTGTCTACATACCTGAGAGAGTTTTAATAGGCCGACGCCCACATCAAACATCTCTCTCACAACAGATACAGTATCTCTGTTTATCTCTCTGATTGGCGGCGGATCGGTGTTCTGAGCTCGTTTATACCCCCTGATGGCGGCTCACCCACATAACACGTCCTCAAAACGTCACCTCCTGTTCCGGCTTCCCGGCTCTCCCTGTTCACACAGAGGTGGTCTCAGACCCCCCTCTCAGAACCCCCATTCTGTCTCTGGACCTTTTATACCGAGGGATGATCCAGAACGCTTCCCGTTCAGGTTAGAAACAGGGTGAAGGGTTCGGGACCAGGGATGCATGCGTGTCCTCACAAAGGCACAAGAACAAGGTTGTGTGTGTTCACTGGTGCTCACAAAGGCACAAGAACAAGGTTGTGTGTGATTCTCTGCTGCAGGATAATCCTGATGAAAACATCCTGCTCTCACCAGTCTCACCTTTCTTCCTGTCTCACCCCCTCACACTCTATACATCATGTTTAGTCCTTCTGTCTGGAGCCTCATCTGACCTGGTTTGTGATCAGTTCCTGCTGAGCCGGTTTGGCGGGACCAGAGTATTTAGTCCGTTTCCAGAACCTCTTCAGAATCAGGTCTGCAGGCTCCGACTTCATGCCAACAACGGCAGAATGACCCTACGACACCCCTAGTCCCGACCACCCTACACAGTGGTACTTCCCGACCCCTAATCACAATCTTTGTAGTTGTCTTCTGTCTCTTTGTAGTCTTGTTGTCTTGTGTCTCTTTGTAGTTGTCTTGTGTCTCTTTGTAGTCATCTTGTTGTTTTGTGTCTCTTTGTAGTCGTCTTGTTGTCTCATGTCTCTTTGTAGTTGCCTTGTGTCTCTTTGTAGTCATCTTGTTGTCTTGTGTCTCTTTGTAGTCGTCTTGTTGTCTTGTGTCTCTTTGTAGTCCTCTTGTTGTCTTGCGTCTCTTTGTAGTCCTCTTGTTGTCTTGCGTCTCTTTGTAGTGTCTCGTAGTCACCTTGTAGTCTTTGTCTCTTTGTACTTGTCTTATTGTCTTTTGTCTCTTTGTAGTCGTCTTGTTGTCATCTGTCTCTTTGTAGTCATCTTGTTGTCTTATGTCTCTTTGTAGTCATCTTGTTGTCTTGTGTCTCTTTGTAGTCCTCTTGTTGTCTTGTGTCTCTTTGTAGTCCTCATGTTGTCTTGCGTCTCTTTGTAGTCCTCTTGTTGTCTTGCGTCTCTTTGTAGTGTCTCGTAGTCACCTTGTAGTCACCTTGTTGTCTTTGTCTCTTTGTACTTGTCTTATTGTCTTTTGTCTCTTTGAAGTCGTCTTGTTGTCTTTTGTCTCTTTGTATTCGTCTTGTTCTGTTGCGTCTCTTTGTAGTCTCTTGTAGTCACCTTTTTGTCTTTGTCTCGTTGTACTTGTCTTATTGTCTTTTGTCTCTTTGTAGTCACCTTGTTGTCTTTGTCTCTTTGTAGTCGTCTTGTTCTGTTGCGTCTCTTTGTAGTCTCTTGTAGTCACCTTGTTGTCTTTGTCTCTTTGTACTTGTCTTATTGTCTTTTGTCTCTTTGTAGTCACCTTGTTGTCTTTGTCTCTTTGTACTTGTCTTATTGTCTTTTGTCTCTTTGTAGTCATCTTGTTGTCTTCTGTCTCTTTGTAGTCCTCTTGTTGTCTTGCGTCCTCTATAGTCCTCTACATAGTCCTTTAGATGGTCCTCTTCCCGGTCCTCTACATTGTCCTCTATAGTCCTCTACATGACTGCTCACTTCCTGTCTCCTTTAGTCAGATAACAGTTTTATTTAAATGTGTAGAATAAGAAGAAGTGGAAAAGGAAAGCCGAGCAGAACCACATGTGAGGGTTTCTTAATCAGACCGGACTAAAGAATTGAGCTGGATTTGTGGCTCTGTGATTGGACAACGTCCCTCCATCCGTCCCCCCAGCTTGCCCATCTCTCTGCTCAGCTGTCTCTCTGCTCTCTCTCTAGTGTCATCTCCAGTAAGTCCTCCATCGTTACATTTCCTTCCTCCGTTGAACTGAGTGGCTGCACTTCATTCTGACGCACGCACGCAAACACGAGCACACACACACACACACACACACACACACACTGATATTAATACGATACTTCGGCAATAATCTAAAAATATCAGAAAGAGAAAAAATGTGTAGTAATCTGTTATCTTTGTATCTTAGTGTATGTGATTTGTTTGATAGTTAAGTTCATATTTATACCCAGATTTCACTTTAAACATTTAATTAGACTTCATTGTAAAACAGCGCCCCCGGTGGAGAGTGGTACAGCAGCAGGGAGACAGAAACCCACTGAAAGATAATAAATGCAGATGAAGTTCTGAGAAAAGTTGATGAGGGAAAGCTGCTGAAAGCAGGAAGACCCCACAGTAAGGGTAGAAAGCTCTAGTTGTGTTGGTGGTTCCTGAGAAACCCGGTAAAACCAGACCTCAACACATGGTCTCTGGTGGATCCATGAGGCTATTGTAGCGGGATAACCGGCTATCGTAGCGGGAAAGCAGGCTATCGAAGCGGGCCTATCATAGCAGGATAGCAGACTATTGTAGCACGATATTGTAGCATAGCAGGTCTATCGTAGCGGGATAGCAGGCTATCGTAGCGGGATAGCAGACTATCGTAGCAGCCCTTTCGTGGCAGGATAGCAGGCTACCGTAGCGGGCTATCCTAGCGGGATAGCAGGCTATCCCAGCAGGCTATTGTAGCGGGATAACCGGCTATCGTAGCGGAAAAGCAGGCTATCAAAGCGTGCCTATCATAGCGGGATAGCAGACTATTGTAGCACGATATTGTAGCATAGCAGGCCTATCGTAGCGGGATAGCAGGCTATCGTAGCGGGATAGCAGACTATCGTAGCAGGCTATTGTAGCAGGATAGCGGGCTATCATAGCGGGATAGCAAGCTATCGTAGCAGGCTATCGTAGTGTGCTTTCGTAGCCGGATAGCAGGCTATCATAGCGGGATAGCGGGCTATCGTAGTAGGCTATCGTAGCGGAAAAGCAGGCTATCAAAGCGTGCCTATCATAGCGGGATAGCAGACTATTGTAGCACGATATTGTAGCATAGCAGGCCTATCGTAGCGGGATAGCAGGCTATCGTAGCGGGATAGCAGACTATCGTAGCAGGCTATTGTAGCAGGATAGCGGGCTATCATAGCGGGATAGCGGGCTATCGTAGTAGGCTATCGTAGCGGGAAAGCGGGCTACCATAGCGGGATAGCGGGCTATCATAGCAGGATAGCGATGTGGCTGTGAGGACGTGTAGCAGGACGATGTGGATCTCGCACCTAAAGTGCGGAACCGACTAGGACCTGGACTGATTGAGCACCTTTTTTCTGGTCGTTTTGTAAGTACTTACTTACATCTCTTTCCACCTGGGCCACCTGGACCCCTGACCACCTGGGCCACCTGGAGCCCTGACCACCATTCAGTAATCCTCCATGGTCCAGGGGGAACTACCTGGTCACTACATGACCCCCCCACACTGCAGTACTGGTGGGAGGTTCACGCCCCCCCCCCCCCCCTCCAGATACAACAATAAACAGAGAGCATCTCATCTTACCCATCGGTCCCTGTTGTCTCAGAGCGTCATGCTGGATCCGGGTCCTGCTGATCTGGGTCTAGTCCGATAGTCCTGCTGCAGATGCCATGGCGGTGGTGATGCTAACCGGGGCCGGTAGCTCGCGGTGTTAACATACCCCCCCCCCCCCCCCCACCCCCACCCTCCTCCGGGTTGATCCGCCGATGGTCGGACCCGCTCGGTCCTAGTGATGGACGGCCTCGTCTCTCAGCAGGTTTGTCCTCGGAGGATCCGGATTCAGAGCGAGCAGGTTTGTCCTCGGAGGATCCGGATCGAGAGGAAACACCGAGCTGCGCAGGGATGAGCCGCTCGGTGCAGAGGAGGATGGAGATGAGGGCTGGGGGGTCGGCGGTGGGGGGGGGGGGGTGGTCTCAGTCCTATTCGCCGTTTTCTGTCGTGTTTACGAGCCGCTGTCGCCTCCTCCCTCCTCCCTCCTTCCTTCCTTCCTCCCTCCCTCCGTCCGTCCGTCCGTCCGTCCGTCTTCTATCTCTCTCTCGCGCGCGCGCTCGTGATGCGTCTCCCTCTTCCGTCCTCGCGCTGCGCTCTGCTCCCGCTGTGACGCGTTTTCCGCTCGTTAGGACAGAAGACCCCCTCCCGCTCCGCTCTGCTCTTCCTTCTTCATCCTCCCGGACTGTTTGGGGGGGAAGTGAAAGAACCCGGGAGGCGGGGGGAGGCGGGAGCTCCTCCCCCTCTCTGCTTATCAGTGGAGGACGAGGGGGGCGAGGGGCGCGTCATGTCGAGGGGGCGGAGGGAGGGAATGTGGGTGAGGGTCTGGGGGGGGGGGGGGCTGAACCTTCTGGGACACTCACTGCCTCCTCATGTATGAAATCCACATCCAAGTTGAAGTAAACGGAAACCACCAGGAGCCCCCGTGAGGTCGAAATGCGCATTACATCCCATAAACGCATAAGTACGGAGACACAAGTGAGCCATTCAGAGACACGAGGATGGCTGTCACCATGGCAACAACAGAACAAGGAGAACCACACTCAAGTGGTCTCAGGGGTCACGTGACTAGTGCAAGAGAGAAGGGTGGTTGTTGTAAATTGTCATCATGGTGACAACACACATCAGTGGGGCTGTCCAGTGATGTCACAGCTCAGCAGGAAGAGAGGGGACGCAGCTCTGGCTACCTAGATAGCTAGGTAACCAGTTAGCTAGGAAGACAGGTAGACATTTAGCTAGGTATCTAGTTTGCTAGTAAGAAATTTAGCTAGGTAGCTATTTAGCTAGGTAGTCGCAGGCAAACTAAATACAACGTTATCTCAAAATGTCCTTGAAGAACCCTGCTTGCACGTATGGACCTAGAAATAAAGAATTTTAAGTTTTCGCTGCAATACACACAGAGGCAGCAGCGCTTCAACTCCCGCCACTTAACGATTATGAAGGAACGAACATGAAGATGATGACAGAATCATCCAAGATGCAGCTTCATCAGAACAAAAGAAAACATACGTATACATATTTGTATGAGATCAAAGGTTTATTATATTATTCCAGTCTCTCAACATGGAAGATCGTGTTGCTGAATGTGAGAAACAGAACTTTCATCTGCAGAGGCAGCACACACGTCCTGCAATACCGTGGTCATAACATGCAGCTCCACAGCGCCACCTGTTGGACGGGTTGACTTCTCTGCCCAGAGAAGAAGTCTTGATCTCATTGGAAAAAAACGTGTGAAAACACAGTCACATGACAGAGTTGGACCCATTATATGTCCCGCCCACTTTAAAATCTCCTTTACTTTGGACACGCCCACTTTGACCACACCAAACATCACCTGTCCACTAGGCACTAGTTTCAGTTGAGAACCAGTTGATTTCAGTGGAACATCGGATCCCTAATAAGGAGCTTCCTGTTCTGATTAGCTGATTGGTCCTCAACATGGGCTCTAGTTAAAGAGCAGGATGTTAGTAGGACTCATCATTATCAACGGGAAAGAATATAATGTCAGGAATAATGTGGTTTATTGGAGAATGTAATCTGATTACAGTCGCCCTGGTAACTCACTGATCTGATGACATTGACAGAAATGCATTAATCAGAAGGGCAATTGGACCAAATATTGACTAATAAGAAGAAGTTAAGCACATCACTCACCACAGAGGACAAATGATGTGAATATATGAGCAGAGAATTTTCCGGATGAACAGAAAGAATCAATTTAAATATCGTCATAAATCCACAAAAAACATGAAAGCAACATTCATTTAATTGAATAACTCATGTAGCTGATTATATTCAGATCTCACATCCAGCTATGATTCGTCACCAGCTGCTGCTTTTCCACCAGCTGATCTCAGATCTTCAGAGCAGCTCAGATGTGCAGCATCAGTTACCATGGTGACCTACCTGCTGGGACACAGTTAAACCCTCAATCAAACCCCTGCTCCTAGTCCAGGACCCTGGTCTGGTATAAATGTTTAGGAGCTGAAGTCAGCACTTCAATCATCCTGGAAACAGCAAACACAATGTTGGAGCGGAAAAAATGTCTGTGAAGGTTCTCAGACATCCAGGTCCTGGTGATCCAGGTCCTAGTAGTCTCAAAGCTTCATCGTAAGCAGCTGGACCCGGTTTAGGTTTCTGTAGAGACGTCTCTCAGCTTCTTCACTAACTGACAAGTGGGGCGTTCATGTGGTCCAAACAACAAGGTCTCTGCTGTATTTATGTCTAGATGACCTTATATGGAGTGTTGATGGAGCAGCTACAATGTTAGCGTAGCCTAGCAACATCAACCAGACTCCATTCAGAAAACCAGCGTTTTAACAGTAGTTATCTTGTGGTCTTGCAGACAGACCTAACAAAGCATGACTCAGCACTTTTTACTGATCACCATCATGATGGAGTTATTTCAGCATCCTTTTCATCTGGTTATTGATATTAAATCACAGATACATACTTTATTCTGAGTTCCTCCAGCTGTGGTGAACCAGCCAACGTGGATTTTGCTAGATCCAATGAATCCAGCTTGGTGAAACCCAGCGAACCCCTCTGGATGATGTCATGAACCCAGACTGGATGGGGTCTGGTTTCCTGGTGGATCTGGTACTTCAACATGTACAAAGCAGCAATAGTGGTGATTTCAGCCGTGGTGGAGGAGACCTGGTTGGGGTCGACATGGAGGGAAGCCCCGCCTCCTCTCTGGGGATAAGCCCCGCCTCCTCCTCTCTGGGGCAACTAGCGAGAGTGATACGGATTAACAGTAATGCCCCCGCTGTAAAATTTGCTTCCCTTTCATTGTGATCACGGTGTTAGAAGATGTGGGCAAAAGCTTGTGATTTGATCAGCGCTAATAAATAAAACGAAATGATTTGTAACCAGGCAGGTGAACATTGACTTTGTGCAAGTTGATGTCAGACCCACTTGCCGACCGTTTGATAGCTGGACCTTGAGTCTGTCCCCCCATGCACCTTCAGCTCACTTATTTTCAGTTATGATACATTAAATTTCATCGTCCATCTCAACCACCTCTTAAAATTGCTGGCCCAGTCCTCCCTGGGGTCCCAGTCCTCACTGGGGTCCCAGTCCTCCCTGGGTACACTGGCCGTCAGCGTGGTCACCCCCCCACAGCCGGTAGAACTGGGTGAAGTCCACATACGGTGGGACCCTCCCCGTCTCGTCGGGCTGAGCCGCCTGGCTGCCTCTCTGGCGGAACAAGCTGCCGTCCCCGGAGCTGGAGCTGGAGCTCTGGGTCTGGGTGTTGGTGGACTGGAGGGTGGCTGTGGGGCTCTGACTGCTGGGAAGGGAGGGGGGGGAGGAAGGGGTCCACGTTGGGGGTGGGGGGACACCGGGGAGAAAGGGAGATGGTGGTGGGGAGAGGGAAGAGGGAAGTGGAGAGGGGGAAAAGGAAAGAGTTCAATTATGGGCAGCAGGATATCGACGGACATCCGGAAGGTACCAAAGTGAAACCGACTGGGGGGGGGCAGGAAACGGGGGAGGAAACAGGAGGCGAGGACAGAGTATACGACATCAGCCGAGGCAGAGTCAAAGTAGAATAAAAGTACACGTTGAGCTGTTCTGTGGTCATGTGATGAGTGCACAGGAAATGGTGATTGGTGTTAGTTGTCATGGTGACAAGACATGACACAAGCTAGGTAACATTAGCCGTTAGCTAAATCGTCAGGAGGAGAGCTAGGTATCGTTAGCCGTTATGGTTTATTTTAACAACTTGCTAACAGCTAACAGAGGTTACATTGAGTTATAGTATGTGTTCAAGCTCTATCCAGTAGAAATAAGTATAAGGCATCATAACGTTACCATGATGTGTTTGAATGTAGTCGTGTAAAATGTAGTTTTTGGTGAGAAACTACAATAAACACAGTTGATTGAAGATGATTCCAGGGTTTCTGCAAACATTGACTATGTGCATAAAAAGAGGCAGATGGAAAAGCATCAAGTGTCTAAATTCACAGTGAAAAACAACACTGATTTAATTATATTCATATGCTAATGCTAAAACGATACTCAGGACTTACAGCGGCGAGACAACGGGGAGGTGAAAACCCTGCTAACACATAAATAAGTAGTGAGAGGAGGGAAAACCAAGCTCACCTAAAACAAAAATATCGCAAGGGAGGGATGAGAGAGGGCGCTAGAGTAAAGCCAAAACAAACGTACCAGTGGGGAGGGGAGAGGGATCACAATGGCAGCCTGACGAGAGTCCAGGAAGCACAAACACAACAGCACTAGGAATAAAGGCTTCAGGCATCAGAATGTCGCGCACAGCGGGGGTAAACAACCTACCCTGGTGTGGGGGTTCCTTCCTCCAGGGTGGAGGCCGTGTTGGTTCCATTGGTGAGGGTGTTCTGGGAGGGCATGACCAGTGAGAGCGTGACGCTGGTCTTACTGGTGCTCTGGCTGTTGGAGTAGGGCACCGACACCGGGTAGATACGTCCGCCTGGAAGGAAGAATGCTGGTCGTTAGCAACCCCAGCACTTATCGCTAAAAGGTACAGTTTGAGTCATGATGATGTCATGATATCATTGGTAGGTACCAGCTGAGGTACGCACATCTTTGAAATTTTGTTTACAGAAGAAACGGTGATTGGGATTTGATACAGAAAATACAAAACAATAGATTTTTGCAATTTCCTACCCTGTGAGGATGTGAACCAATCCCAGAATGCCCTTTTCTACCCTGTGAGGATGTGAACCAATCCCAGAATGCCCTTTCCTACCCTGTGAGGATGTGAACCAATCCCAGAATGCCCTTTCCTACCCTGTGAGGATGTGAACCAATCCCAGAATGCGCTTTCCGACCCTGTGAGGATGTGAACCAATCCCAGAATGCCCTTTCCTACCCTGTGAGGATGTGAACCAATCCCAGAATGCCCTTTTCTACCCTGTGAGGGCGTGAACCAATCCCAGAATGCGATTTCCTACCCTGTGAGGATGTGAACCAATCCAAGAATGCAATTTCCTACCCTGTGAGGATGTGAACCAATCCCAGAATGCGATTTCCTACCCTGTGAGGATGTGAACCAATCCCAGAATGCGATTTCCTACCCTGTGAGGATGTGAACCAATCCCAGAATGCCCTTTCCTACCCTGTGTGGGCCTGAATTAATACCAGAATGCCCTATTTTTAACCTGTGAGGGTGTGAACCAATCTCAGAATGCCCTTTCCTACCCTGCGTGGGCGTGAGCCCCCCGTCGGCCAGCGGGTAGTTGAGCGTGCGGATGAGCAGCGTCATGTCCTCGTGGCAAGAGCAGTAGGTCGCCCTCTGGCGGCCGGACACATAGACGTCGTGGTGCAGCCGCTTGACGCGCTCCACCACCGACTGTGCCACCGCCTCCAGGCTCGTCTGCAGGGCCAGCTCTGCTGCTACCATCGCAACTATTTCCTGTGGCGGGGTGGACGGCAGAGGGTTGAGAGTTGAACAACTGAAGACGATGATGATGATGACTTGCATTTATGGGGTGCCATTATTGTGAGAAGATATAAGACAATAGCTCAAAAGTGTGCAAGAAAACAAACAGTAACGAATGACTGAATAGTAGTCATATTTTGTACTTTCCAAACAAAACACATAAAAGCAAAAGATGATAATGTATAGGAGGAAGGAGGAGCAGACGGGCGTAAACGGGAAGCCTGGAGATGATCAGGATGAATGTGCTCACCTGATTGGCTTGTTCGGGGCCGTGGGCGGACTCGAGGGCGTTGATGAGACCTTCTGACATCAGCAACAGGAAGCCCGTCACGCTGTCCAGAGACTGGCCGCCGTGGATCTCTGGCTCCGCGAGGATCGGCCTCGTCTTAGCCGAGCTAATGGCGCAGGAGGACAAGAGGAGACAGACATAAGAAAGGAGGCGGTCTGACCGCGGTGGACAGTAACGGTACTGCAGCCTGATTTGATATAAACAAGAGAATAGAAAGAACTAGCTCAAAAGAACAAAAAATCATAAAAAAAGAATCTGGTTAACTCTGGAAATCAAGTGTCCATTCTCCTTTCAACCACTAGGTAGAGCCGTAACACTGGTTCACACCAGTGTTATTTCCTAAAATTCACAACATCTTCATCACATCAAATTCTGTGTCACTACATATGAAATCTCAAGAAAAATATGCAAATATATGTGCAAAATTGCTGTTAAGTCAAAACAACATGTTGGGTCATTCCACGCCAACACTCAAAGGTGTGTATTTGTAAAAATATGAGGAATTGAAAGCTAATATTTTGCACGGTGGGTACAAACATATAGCTCTACATTTAACGTTTTCCAGCTAAATCTGAGGGGGTGATCTGGGGAGGTTCCTGAAACTCAGGTGAGTTGGAGTGGAATGACACTTTAGCATGTAATTGTTGCCAATAGTGATCCAGCTGTTGGATCGGAGCGTTGCCAGTCAATGAAGAACAACAGAGAGAAACTCACATGAACGAAGACAGAAGAATGTTTGTAGGTGTTCATGATGCATTCTGACTTCACCTGAGCAGGTCGATCTCATTGTAGTTGAACTTGACGCGGTAGTCTCCGAGCCTCCGGGTGCTGGTCTGACCCGCGATCTGCCCAGCCGGCCGGACCCGAGCCGTATCCACACCTGGGGGGGAAATAGGAGGAGCTTCATTAAAGGAATGGAAGATATGTCATGTGATGACTGGATTTGTGGAGACGAGGCAGCAACCTGCCAGCCAATCTGAAGGTCCTTGAAATGTCATCCTCCTAGCTGGCCACCAGGGGGCGACTCCTCAATGGTTGTATAGAAGTCTATGAGAAAATGGTCCTACTTCTCTCTGCTGGCCACCAGGGGGCGACTCCTCTCTGGTTGTATAGAAGTCTATGAGAAAATGGTCCTACTTCTCTCTGCTGGCCACCAGGGGGCGACTCCTCTCTGGTTGTATAGAAGTCTATGAGAAAATGGTCCTACTTCTCTCTGCTGGCCACCAGGGGGCGACTCCTCTCTGGTTGTATGGAAGTCTATGAGAAAATGGTCCTACTTCTCTCTGCTGGCCACCAGGGGGCGAGTCCTCTCTGGTTGTATAGAAGTCTATGAGAAAATGGTCCTACTTCTCTCTGCTGGCCACCAGGGGGCGACTCCTCTCTGGTTGTATAGAAGTCTATGAGAAAATGGTCCTACTTCTCTCTGCTGGCCACCAGGGGGCGACTCCTCTCTGGTTGTATAGAAGTCTATGAGAAAATGGTCCTACTTCTCTCTGCTGGCCACCAGGGGGCGACTCCTCTCTGGTTGTATAGAAGTCTATGAGAAAATGGTCCTACTTCTCTCTGCTGGCCACCAGGGGGCGACTCCTCTCTGGTTGTATAGAAGTCTATGAGAAAATGGTCCTACTTCTCTCTTGATGTATTATCTCAGTAAACATTGTAAACATGAGTTTATGGTCTCAATCTCTAGTTTCACGTCTTCTTCAATCCAGCATGATGTTCATTTAGTACATTATGGTCCATTTAGAGTCCACCAGACCAGAAAGCAGGGGATGCTTTAGGGGGCGGGGCTTACCTGCTGATTGACAGCTCCATTTAGAGTCCAACAGACCAAGCAGGGGCATCATCATTTACAAAAGTTCCTAATTTGTTTTATCTCATGAAATATTCTGCTTTATCCATATTAATTGAAGATTAGCCTTTGAACAACCATAATTTCCCTGTGGGCAAAAACCTGTAAAATCTCTCTAAATGAAGCTGAGTGAGTTATGGAACCACAATAACATAAAATCAGACTAGTTCGACTACAAACTACCAAAGAAAGGGAAAGGGCCAAAGAAAAGACTATTTATAGCATCTGCAGTAGGGCTGAAACGATTACTCGAGTAACTCGATTACAAAAAATGCTCGAGGCAAAAACTCTGCCTCAAGCTTGTTAAATTCCTTTCTGAGCATTATGCGGCCTGCTCAGCACAGGGATCATTGTTCCACATGGAGCGTATTTGAGGAACCTAGGGCTCCAGAGTGTGACCATGTTGGGCGTACTTACGTTAGAAAAATCAAGTGTGCGGATAAATATGTTCCCTGTTTTTTTCCCCACAGCATACATAGATGAATCACAACAGTCTGAGCCAATCAGAGGCCGAGTACGGGCGGGCCTAGGTTTCTGATTGGCTCTGACCTCAATGGTTTTTTTCGTACAGAAAGTTGCTGTGCCCATAACACCCGTCTCCCTTTACACCATTAGATACCGGTCCTGTCTCACTGTCTCCCTTCACACCATTAGATACCAGTCCTGTCTCACTGTCTCCCCTCACACCGTTAGATACCGGTCCTGTCTCACTGTCTCCCCTTGCACCGTAAGATACTGGTCCTGTCTCACTGTCTCCCCTCACACCGTTAGATACCGGTCCTGTCTCACTGTCTCCCCTCACACCGTTAGATACCGGTCCTGTCTCACTGTCTCCCCTCACACCGTTAGATACTGGTCCTGTCTCACTGTCTCCCCTCACACCGTAAGATACCGGTCCTGTCTCACTGTCTCCCCTCGCACTGTAAGATACGTGAGTGAATACTTTTGGCAATATAGTGTATGTCATCACATAGAACATACATTTCAAACACTTTCAAGCACTTTTAAACCTTGCAAACACAACACTAAAATTCAAGGGTTTTCAAGGATTTACAGCACCCGTACCAACCCTGAACTGAATGAAAAGCAGAAACAAAATCCTAAAATACTTCTTCAAAACCAATGGACCGTGGGAGTGTGAGAATGTGGTGGGACCGGGTCCCCGTCTCACCGAGGACTGCCAGCCTCTGCAGCTCATCCTCGTTGTCGGTGCTGTGGGGTCGGCCGATCTGCAGGACCTGGTTCTGGCCGTCACTGCTGGACTTGCAGAGCAGAGCCCGGTTGGTACCTGGAAAAACGGAGGAAACCACACGATGATTCAAGAACCAATAAATGTGGTCAAACTTGTTCATGGTAGTCAAATGGGATCCTTGACAAGAAGAATCCACAAGGTCACACGCATGCACGCACGCACACACATCTGTGTGTGTCCGTACCAACATTGGCGATATACAGCTTGTCGTTGAGGATCAGTGCCACCACGGCCGTTGCTCCTCCTGACACCTCCTGCTCCAGCTCCTTCAGACGCTCCTGCACCTTCTGACTCTGAGGAGACAGCTGGTGGAACGGCACATTCTGAGAGCAAACAGGGGAGGGGGAGGACAAAGATATAGGGTAAGACAATGTCGTGTATATGGAGATTTACGTAGTCACACTCGACTTTAAACCCTCTGTCAAATGTTCAGCTGCTTGGATCTTTTCAAAGTGCCTCTAAAAACTGGGTTTTGGATTTCAAGCTCCAGGTCGCCTGCAGACAGCTCATCAAATGGCCAACATATGAGGTCAGGAACACTTCTAATTAATATTATTATTTATTGTTGTTGTAAAAAGCGTGTTTAATCAAAGTGCCTGTGTTTTTAGTTGCCGCATGTTAATTTGACTTGGAACTGACTTTGTTGTTGTTATTTCTTTATGGGAGAAAATATCCATATGTATCGCTATTTAGCTAAACAATATTGAGATATGATTTCTGGTCCATGTCGCCCAGCCCTATGAAGCATCATTAAGCAGAGACTGGAGGAAGAGGAGCTGGATCCAGATGAGATCCAGATGAGATCCAGATGAGATCCAGATGCTCCAGCACATGTTACGGTGTGTTTATAGGACTACGTGAACCATGAAACCAGCAGGAGAAATCAACTCACGCTGCCAAATGCAGAGACCATGAAGGTCATATGAAGGTCATGTGCAACAAGGCCGGGACCTGGGGCCGGGACCCGGATCAGGGCCGGCGTTAGAACTAACTAAGGAAGTGAGGTTGTCACCTGAGTACGGAACAGTCAGCGACGCTGTTACGGGTCCTGCCTCCTTGTTCCTGGTAGGAGGAGACTGGGCGTTACCTTGCAGTGACTAATTGAAAAGGCCGGCCCTCCCGAGTATATAAGCCTGCCTACTTCTAAGATGGCTGTCTCTCTTTTTCTCTCACACGCTCGACGTGGCAGACGCTGGCTGGTCGCACTTTTTCTTTTGTTGAACTAGAACCCTGTTGTTCAAACCCGTATGTATTATTGTTGATCTTGGATCTTTTATTTTATGGCGGGAGCGGTTGCTTTCTTTTCTGTTTTTGTGGCAACCCTCTCTTTTCTGTTAACTAAACCGATATATGGAAAAGAAATAAACCAAAACGTTTTCTTTCCAGAAAATCAGTTTCTTTGAGTTATTATGTTAGTTGTTCACACGTTTTTAATGTGGGCTCGTAACAGACGCATAGTGTTACCTTGACGACGCTAACATGCGGGACGTACCATTGCTACAACATCAGATTTGAAGGTCTCTCAGCCTCTTTTCCTTACGTTTCCATGACAACAAACAACCACCAAGCATGCTGTAAAAGAAAGCAGCACTCTGCTTGTCTTCTCTATTTGTTTGATGCTATGTGGAAAAAAATAACAAGGTGTGTGTGCGTGCATCTGTGTGCGTGCGTGTGTGTGTGTGTGCGTGCATCTGTGTGCGTGTGTGTGTGTGCATGCGTGCGTGTGTGTGTGTGCGTGCATCTGTGTGTGTGCGTGTGTGTGTGTGCATGCGTGCGTGTGTGTGTGTGCGTGCATCTGTGTGTGTGTGCGTGTGTGTGCATGCGTGCGTGTGTGTGTGTGCGTGCATCTGTGTGTGTGTGCGTGTGTGTGTGTGTGCATGCGTGCGTGTGTGTGTGTGTGCGTGCATCTGTGTGTGTGTGCGTGTGTGTGTGTACCTCGTTGTGTGGGAGCAGGTAGTTGGACAGGTGAGCTTTCTCAGCCAGAGCGTCATCTATTGTCTCAAAGTAGCTCTTCTCTACCACATCGAAGGCCTGAAGGACACACACATCATCTTTAGAAGTGGTCACATGACATGTCACGTGAAGTGGACGTCCCAGCTCTCAGACCTGCGTGAGGATCCGGCGCACGTCGGCGTCCGTGTGACTGGAGTTGAGCTGACCCAGCAGCAGTTCAGCCGTCAGACACTGGGAGGCAAAGCTGGCCACCCTGCTGCCGTCGTAACCGTTAAAGACCCCGTACAGGAAGCAGCCGTCCTCGCCTCTGATTGGTGGATGGACAAATCACAAGCAAAAACACCTCCATCAGCACCCTGAGGACTGTAGTGGTTTCACTCCACTCTCTGTCCTCAGGCCTCTCTGGGTGTCTCACCTAAACCTCAGGTGTCCATCCTCATTGGGATGGCTCTGACTTCCTTTATCGTCGGAGCCATACACGCAGTTGGTTGCCGTGCCGACACCGCACATCTGACAAAGCGGCAGGTCATCGGTCCAGCTCTGATGCTGTCAAGAGTAAACGAAAGTTTTTAAAAAGTACATTCTCAATTCATCCAGACACCTTTCCCTACACATCATCTCAGGGAATCCATCTAACACGGTGACGTATTTACACTTAACACCTCTAGAGTCTCTATCTAACACGGTGACGTATTTACACTAAACACCTCTAGTCTCCATCTAACACGGTGACGTATTTACACTAAACACCTCTAGAGTCTCTATCTAACACGGTGACGTATTTACACTAAACACCTCTAGAGTCTCTATCTAACACAGTGACGTATTTACACTAAACACCTCTAGAGTCTCTATCTAACACGGTGATGTATTTACACTTAACACCTCTAGTCTCTATCTAACACGGTGACGTATTTACACTAAACACCTCTAGAGTCTCCATCTAACACGGTGACGTATTTACACTAAACACCTCTAGAGTCTCCATCTAACACGGTGACTCATTTACACTAAACACCTCTAGAGTCTCCATCTAACACGGTGACGTATTTACACTAAACACCTCTAGTCTCCATCTAACACGGTGACATATTTACACTAAACACCTCTAGTCTCCATCTAACATGGTGACGTATTTACACTAAACACCTCTAGAGTCTCTATCTAACACGGTGACGTATTTACACTAAACACCTCTAGAGTCTCCATCTAACACGGTGACATATTTACACTAAACACCTCTAGTCTCCATCTAACACGGTGACGTATTTACACTAAACACCTCTAGTCTCCATCTAACACGGTGACGTATTTACACTAAACACCTCTAGTCTCTATCTAACACGGTGACGTATTTACACTAAACACCTCTAGAGTCTCCATCTAACACGGTGACGTATTTACACTAAACACCTCTAGAGTCTCCATCTAACACGGTGACTCATTTACACTAAACACCTCTAGAGTCTCCATCTAACACGGTGACGTATTTACACTAAACACCTCTAGAGTCTCCATCTAACACGGTGACATATTTACACTAAACACCTCTAGAGTCTCCATCTAACACGGTGACGTATTTACACTAAACACCTCTAGTCTCCATCTAACACGGTGACGTATTTACACTAAACACCTCTAGTCTCTATCTAACACGGTGACGTATTTACACTAAACACCTCTAGTCTCTATCTAACACGGTGACGTATTTACACTAAACACCTCTAGAGTCTCCATCTAACACGGTGACGTATTTACACTAAACACCTGTAGAGTCTCCATCTAACACGGTGACGTATTTACACTAAACACATCTAGAGTCTCCATCTAACACGGTGACGTATTTACACTAAACACCTCTAGAGTCTCCATCTAACACGGTGACGTATTTACACTAAACACCTCTAGAGTCTCCATCTAACACGGTGACGTATTTACACTAAACACCTCTAGAGTCTCCATCTAACACGGTGACGTATTTACACTAAACACCTCTAGAGTCTCCATCTAACACGGTGACTCATTTACACTAAACACCTCTAGAGTCTCCATCTAACACGGTGACGTATTTACACTAAACACCTCTAGAGTCTCCATCTAACACGGTGACGTATTTACACTAAACACCTCTAGAGTCTCCATCTAACACGGTGACGTATTTACACTAAACACCTCTAGTCTCCATCTAACACGGTGACGTATTTACACTAAACACCTCTAGTCTCCATCTAACACGGTGACGTATTTACACTAAACACCTCTAGAGTCTCCATCTACCACGGTGACGTATTTACACTAAACACCTCTAGTCTCCATCTAACACGGTGACGTATTTACACTAAACACCTCTAGAGTCTCCATCTAACACGGTGACGTATTTACACTAAACACCTCTAGTCTCCATCTAACACGGTGACGTATTTACACTAAACACCTCTAGTCTCTATCTAACACGGTGACGTATTTACACTAAACACCTCTAGAGTCTCCATCTAACACGGTGACGTATTTACACTAAACACCTCTAGAGTCTCCATCTAACACGGTGACTCATTTACACTAAACACCTCTAGAGTCTCCATCTAACACGGTGACGTATTTACACTAAACACCTCTAGTCTCCATCTAACACGGTGACGTATTTACACTAAACACCTCTAGTCTCTATCTAACACGGTGACGTATTTACACTAAACACCTCTAGTCTCTATCTAACACGGTGACGTATTTACACTAAACACCTCTAGAGTCTCCATCTAACACGGTGACGTATTTACACTAAACACCTGTAGAGTCTCCATCTAACACGGTGACGTATTTACACTAAACACATCTAGAGTCTCCATCTAACACGGTGACGTATTTACACTAAACACCTCTAGAGTCTCCATCTAACACGGTGACGTATTTACACTAAACACCTCTAGAGTCTCCATCTAACACGGTGACGTATTTACACTAAACACCTCTAGAGTCTCCATCTAACACGGTGACGTATTTACACTAAACACCTCTAGAGTCTCCATCTAACACGGTGACTCATTTACACTAAACACCTCTAGAGTCTCCATCTAACACGGTGACGTATTTACACTAAACACCTCTAGAGTCTCCATCTAACACGGTGACGTATTTACACTAAACACCTCTAGAGTCTCCATCTAACACGGTGACGTATTTACACTAAACACCTCTAGTCTCCATCTAACACGGTGACGTATTTACACTAAACACCTCTAGTCTCCATCTAACACGGTGACGTATTTACACTAAACACCTCTAGAGTCTCCATCTACCACGGTGACGTATTTACACTAAACACCTCTAGTCTCCATCTAACACGGTGACGTATTTACACTAAACACCTCTAGAGTCTCCATCTAACACGGTGACGTATTTACACTAAACACCTCTAGAGTCTCCATCTACCACGGTGACGTATTTACACTAAACACCTCTAGTCTCCATCTAACACGGTGACGTATTTACACTAAACACCTCTAGAGTCTCCATCTAACACGGTGACGTATTTACACTAAACACCTCTAGAGTCTCCATCTAACACGGTGACGTATTTACACTAAACACCTCTAGAGTCTCTATCTAACACGGTGACGTATTTACACTAAACACCTCTAGAGTCTCCATCTAACACGGTGACGTATTTACACTAAACACCTCTAGAGTCTCCATCTAACACGGTGACGTATTTACACTAAACACCTCTAGAGTCTCTATCGAACACGGTGACGTATTTACACTAAACACCTCTAGAGTCTCTATCTACCACGGTGACGTATTTACACTAAACACCTCTAGAGTCTC
This sequence comes from Eutrigla gurnardus, assembly GCF_963514095.1. Lineage (NCBI taxonomy): Eukaryota > Metazoa > Chordata > Actinopteri > Perciformes > Triglidae > Eutrigla > Eutrigla gurnardus. The sequence continues at coordinate 32,733,440 of NC_139917.1, forward strand.
TATCTAACACGGTGACGTATTTACACTAAACACCTCTAGAGTCTCTATCTACCACGGTGACGTATTTACACTAAACACCTCTAGAGTCTCCATCTAACACGGTGACGTATTTACACCAAACACCTCTAGTCTCCATCTAACACGGTGACGTATTTACACTAAACACCTCTAGAGTCTCTATCTACCACGGTGACGTATTTACACTAAACACCTCTAGAGTCTCCATCTAACACGGTGACGTATTTACACTAAACACCTCTAGAGTCTCTATCTAACACGGTGACGTATTTACCCTAAACACCTCTAGAGTCTCCATCTAACACGGTGACGTATTTACACTAAACACCTCTAGAGTCTCCATCTAACACGGTGACGTATTTACCCTTAAAACTCTTGGTTGCAGTTGAATAGTCAAAAATGAGGTCTCCTATTCCTAACTCCTATTCCTAACTCCTATTCCTAACTCCTATTCCCTGACCCGACTGGATTTCTTGATTTATTTATATAGCGTGACAAATTTGACAAAAACGAAAATAAAACCACAAACGAAATATAAACACAGCAAACGGTCCGACGGGAAGGAGGAGCTGCTGGAACTGAAGCCGGTCAGTGAACGAGCTGTTTATAAATCCAACAACATGGGGAGAAGTGGACGATGCACTTTTTGTAGTCCATTATTGTAGTTTCTCCAGCGCAGACGCACGTCAATCAACGGTGCCCATCATCAGCTGTCAATCACCAGCACCACCCATCGTCTTTCCTTAACCCCGTGACATTTTCCCCAGAAGTCATGGGGTGCAGTCGAATAGTCAAAAAATAAGGTCCTAACTCCTATTCCTTGACCTCTGGGGAAAACGTCACGGGGTTAAGGAAAGGCGATAGGGACTGCAGATGAAAATTAGCCTGCATGGCTAAATCTGGCACATTTACATGTGTGACTCTGTTGCTGCTGTTAATTAATGTGCATTGTCCCTTTTAAATAAAGAAACAAACAAACAAACAAACAAACAATAGGAGAACGCAAAAGGACTTAGGAAAAGTCGACCGCGGTGCTCAGAGAATCCGACCGGACTTTCACTAAGATACGTCATTATAACGCGGCCGCTGATGATTGACAGCTGATGATCGGCACCGGCGATTGACGTGCGTCTGCGCTGGAGAAACTACAATAATGGACTACAAAAAGCGCATCGTCCACTTCTCCCCATGTTGGTTTTATAAACAGCTGGTTCACTGACCGGCTTCAGGTCCAGCAGCTCCTCCTTCCTGTTTGACCGGTTGCTTTATTTACGTTTCATTTGTGGTTTTAGTTTCGTTTTTGTCAAACATTTGTAACATGATTGAAATAAATAAAAAAAAAACATTAAATTATTATCACTGTCCACACATTTATCATCACTATTCCAATTACTATATGTCTGCATGAAAGTCATTGTTAAATATGTGAATGCACCTATCGTTTGTTTTCATGAACGGCCGACGTGTGCGGCACTTTAAATGTTGCTCTCGCAAAGAATTGTGGGTCGGCGTAATCTCCTTTCCTATGGCATAGGAAGGTCCGTTGCATCCTATGCTAAAGGAGCTCTGAAAGGAAGCATTGGAGCTCCTTTCCTTTGCATTTAGAGAATCCGAACGGCTCTTATCATGGCGGCCACTTGTTTACTTCCGGGTCACTTCTTCAGTTAGGAACCTTCCTAAGCAAAAAAGACTATTCGACTGCACCCTTTGACTATTCGACTGCACCCCTTGACTCACTAGAGTATTACCCAGCGTGCACCGGCACCACCAATATAAATACCGTAACGTATTTAAACCGAACGTACCGGAAGCTGCCGTGATAAAGTTCGCGGTTAGCCGACGCTCACCTGGCTGTGTGACAGATTAACCGAGCGACGTCACAGTTACCTGTTTCAATAATCTATAACCTAATCTATAATTAATAATAAATCACATTGTGTTCACACTGAAGTGGGGTTATCTTATTTTAGCTAGCTAGCTGCGGGCTAGACCACTTAAAACGCTCAACTAAACCAGCAAGCATTAGCATCACTGAACGTTACCAAACCGGATTTTACGGTAGAAGACAGACACCGACGTCACGTGGGCGCGTTTCCCGGTAGACCGGCGGTCGCGGCCCCGGTCTCCGGGGCGGAGAAGGAGCCGAGTTAACTTACACTCTGCATCAAACTCCTGCGCTGGGCCTCCATGTTGGACGGCTCTCGTTGCGTTCACGGACCCGTTGAAAGCTCGAAATTCCAACCTTCATTGTGACAAACACACCCGGATGTAGCAAAAACAAACTAATAATGCAATGAAATGGAATTAAAGATGCGTGCCCTGATGTGGTGACGTACCATCACAGATGTAAGTACCAGGATGTATAATTTATATCATCTAAATGAGCGTTTTAGTGTTTTTTGACCAACTGTTGTAAACTGTATTAGTGAAATCTCCGACATTTGAACGCAGCATCGCTGTAGTTGATTTTTTTTTTTTTTTGTTATTGCGATGTGTTCTCTGTACGGCTGCTATTTAAAATCTGTATAGTACAATAGCCTTAACTTAGTAGATTCATAATAGAAGAGGAAAACAAAAGATGATGACGCAACTTCCGTTCTGTTGCTACTCGGGATTTATGTGACAAATACCGCCACTATCTGGACTCATTATGAACTACAAGCATGTCGGCTGAGTGTGTCTTTTTTTTTTTTTTTTTTTTTTGTGTCTTCTGACCATTGTATAGTTCCCATGACGTATGAAGTTTATTCACAGCTGCTATGAATATATTTTAAGTTTAATTTTCCTCCCAACAATATAATAACAATTTGCATTTTGGCTTTGCATTGCCTGTATAATATATAATATGATATTAATCACTTAATTCAGATGATGCACCTAAATAAAGCTTGTTATATGTTAGGAAACTGTAAATCACAAACATCAGAAGTCGGACAGGAAATTCACGAAAAACACCAGACCAGTCATTCATATCCTTTTGAGTGTTTACTTTATTTTTATTGGTTAAAATCAAACACAACAAAAACATACATCTTTAGACGAGCGTGTAAATCTAAGCTGTTCCACAAAGCAATGTCACACATTTACACGTCTACATGGTTCTACAGTATAAAGTCAACACATGTGCATAATGATAATTTGGTCACGTTTTTTGTTGCTGTATTTTTTTTTATAGTTAGTATTATTATCCCAAAATAAAAAACATCTGCTGACCCTGAACGCAACATGAAGATGAGGCATAGACGACCTCGCCACGTATCTGAGCACAATAACACTCAACAGAACATACATCTGCTTTCTTTTCTGTTTATACAGAACCAGCATAATGCCCCACAAACAAAGCATCATCTTAATATACTGCATTATAGATTTACATGTATTTATAGAGAGATAGATATATACTTTATTCTTTAAGAAAATGGAGAAACGCATGTTCATAAATACTCAGGATGTTTGCCTCATTTAGATTTGTTGTACTAAAGTGGAAACACAGCAGATAAATAGATCGTCAGTGTGGTCGGTTGTCTGTCGGCACTCAATCATTGGGGATGAAGAGAAACCAAACCCCCAAACTTCAGCTGAGAACCACACTGCTACTGTGTGTGTGTGTGTGTGTGTGTGTGTGTGTGTGTGTGTGTGTGTGTGTGTGTGTGTGTGTGTGTGTGTGTGTGTGTGTGTGTGTGTGTGTGCATCCTTTAACCCATTAACTGTGATTTTCATTTAGTGTGATTAAAAGGATTCAAACCGGCTCTGGATGAGGACCAATGGGCAGCGTCCCTTGGTGGTGTCTTTCATATGTCCACTCATGATCTCAGTAGTCCTGACGCTGGTAGCCGCCACTCCCGTCAAAAGCCCCATCACTGTTGGCCTGGCCTCCTCCGCCTCCTCCTCCTCCTCCTCCTCCTCCAGGACTCTCCAGGTCGTCCCCACCAAAGGAGGTGTAAGGGGCCCCGGCTGCGTCCTGGCTGGGGTCCGTGTAGTCCTGGGAGAAGAGGGCCGAGTCAGCCCCCAGCTTGTACCTCTGGAAGCCCAGGAAGGACTGGCCGGCCTTGGGGGATGGATGGATGGGAGATGAGGGGGAGGAGGGGGAGGAGGAAGGGAGATGAGGAGGAAGGGGAGGAGGAGGAAATGGATGAAGGTGCAGAGAAATGGACAGATGTGGAAGCAGATGTGTTAGAGGACAAAGAGAGAGGAAAACAATCAGCTTGTTAGTTGCTCAGAAAGAGACCAGACGGTCCATGAGACCACCAGACTGGTTCTGGGTGATCTCGGGTCGGTCCATGAGACCACCAGACTGGTTCTGGGTGATCTCGGGTCGGTCCATGAGACCACCAGTCTTTAAGACTACAACAACAAATCTGTTAAACTTAAAGAATCAAACCTGGAGGAAATGAAAGTAAAAGTTGGAGTTAGATGACAATATTAATCATAGTTAGTTTAGCTTGTTTAGCATAAACACTGAAAACAGGGCAACTAGATAAGAACTGGATTGAACAAAAGAACACAAACCAGTTCCACGTTCAGGACTCTGAGTATTAATACAAACTAGTGTTTTATCTCAGCATCCGGCCATGCAACTGCTGAGTCATGCATATGACCAACGAATCACACACCTGAGCATGCACTATCATTATCATTACACAGTGGGGCAGTTGGGGGGGGGGGGGGGGTCAGATGAGAGGATGGGGGGGCTGCGGGGGGAACAGCTTGGTGTACTCCTCTTCAAACGACACGTTCTTTAACCTCTCCATAGAGTAGAGAGTCTGAGCGCCCTGTTGGAGGAAGTCAGGACACATTAACCCCCCAAGTAGACCCCCAACCAGACCCAGATCCACCAGGAAACCAGACCCAGTCCTGTCTGGGTTCATGACCCACCTAGCAAGACCCACGTGGGCTGGTTTACCACAGCTGGAGAATAAACTATGTATCTGTGATTTAATATCTATAACCAGATGCAAATTATGCTGAAATAATTCCATCATGATGGTGATCAGTAAAAAGTGCTGAGTCATGCTTTGTTAGGTCTGTTTGCAAGACCACAAGATAACTACTGTTAAAACGCTGGTTTTCTGAATGGAGTCTGGTTGATGGGTGCTAGGCTACGCTAACACTGAATGCAGCACTAAAACCTAGTTATGTTGATGAAAGTGAGACATAAAACATAAACCCTCCAGATGTGTCAGCAGATGTGCGTTGTATGTGGGTCCTGCCTGCTGGTCCCTGCTGGTCCAGCATGGACCCTGCTGTTACACTGTGCACCAGTAGAATGTGGAGGCTCTTACCCAGGTGAAGATGGAGAAGAAGGAGAAGGTGATGGCGGCTCGGGCGGCGTCCCCCCCCTCACTCAGCGGGTTGTCCTCATGCCGGGTCACCTGCCACTGGTTGGCCAGGAAACAGAAGCCCACGAACCACATGAAGGACCAGAACGCTGGGAGAGGGGCGGGTACAGGGGGCGGTTAGGATGAGGTAGAATGGAAGAAGACTTTGGGCCACCTAGTGGTTGTAATGTTTATAATGTACATGGATGTCGTTTTCTTTGTTTGCCTATGTATGTACGTTGTTGTATTGATATTCTGTCTGTCTGTCTGTCTGTCTGTCTGTCTGTCTGTCTGTCTGTGTCTTTACCCGACACGCCGACATCCGCCAGCACCGCCTTCTTGCGGTCCTTGACGCTGCTGATCTGGGGAAAGTAGACATCCAGGGCCAGGAAGGCCACGCAGCAGAGGAAGGCCATGGAGCCCATGAAGACCCCGTAGTTACAGGCGTTCTGGTTCCGGTTAAAAATGCAGAACTCTTCCACCTCATTGGGCCGGTTCATGTAGCCCTCGTTGGCGATGCAGCCGAAGATCACGATGGAGAAGAGCTGCAGAGAAAGAGGAGACGGAGAAGTTTGTCTGTTTCTATTTATTTGTTCTTAATCCTCGTCAGACCCAACCAGCAGAGACCAGACCAGCAGATACCCGACCAGCAGAGACCCGACCAGCAGAGACCAGACCAGCAGATTACCGACCAGCAGAGACCCGACCAGCAGAGACCAGACCAGCAGAGACCCGGCCAGCAGAGACCAGTCACGGCGTATACACTCTCCTCGTGACTGGAGCGTGTCGTATCCTTTAAGAGTTGAATCTGAAGTACGCGTGGCGGCCGGGTCCTCATGGTGGCCGGGTCGTCATAATGAAGGATGAAGGGGCAGCGGAGAGATATTTTTAGACCGGCTGCATCATCACTTGCTTCACTCCACTCATCTTCTCCACCCTCCTGTCCCCACTGGCCCCGCCCCCTCCCGCTGCCCCCCCTCCTCTCACCACTGAACCCCCCCTCCCCAAGAACGCTGCAATCGCCACTTCCTTCAGGATCCAGGTCAGAACACACAGTCACAGTGGATCACATGACGCATCATGTGACTCTTACTATTCATTATTTTTTATAAGCTATAACAACATAAAGATACACACAGGCTGTATTCGAAACCGCATACTATACTGCTAGTACGTACTGATTTGGCCAAAATGTAGTATGCAGTATGCAGTATGCAAACAAAAGCAAAATCTGCAGTATGCAAAAGTTCCCGGATGTCGTACTGATTCGGAGAATATTTCCAGTATGCATCCGACCAGTCTACTCTGCCTACTGTTTCCCACAATGCAATGCACTGGAGCCTGGATAAATCGAGTAATGGCGGAGCAAGAGAGCGTTCCAGGGGAATACAAATGTAAGTATCACATTTAAATTACCTCCTTCTTAATTTGGTGTACGCGAGTGATCAGAAAACAACAAAACACTAATGTAACGTTACGTATCGTGTTTTATTTCTTTTTAATGAGGGACAGAGCAGGACACGGAGCGGCTGTTGTACATATGAAATGAAAAAAGTACTCTGTTAATTCAAACTTTTCTTTATTAATATTTGGTGATTTCTGTACATATGCAGAGCTCCCGAGACAGCGCTATATACTGTATACTGTCCACTACAAACAGCGGTTAAGATAACTGGCTTGCTGTCTCCCCCGGGACGACGACGCATGTTGGCCGGCGGAACACCTCTGGAGGCGGGCTGCTGCCTCTGAGACGACCCGCTCCTTCTGGAGCTTCACTTCTCCGAAAACATCGAGGCAAATTACTAAACAGCCGTCATTTGGGTAAACTAACCGCACATTGGGGATCTAAACGGTTACTTTCTCGCATGAAAAAATATAAACATTTAATAAAGTGACATAATAACAGCGCTACAGCGGGAAATAAAACAGCTTTGCACCTGTTTTACAACTACCGCTGCCGGTCGCCACGAAATGCATTCTGGGAAACTTGCATACTGCATACTGCGGTGTGAACGGCGTCGGTCTGCTGAAGTAGCATACTGAATCCCACATTCAGTACGCAGTATACAGTATATACTAACGCAGTATGTAGTAGGCAGTACGCTAGTATGCGGTTTCAAATACAGCCACAATCTCTACATGTCTCCCTGTGATAGACTGGTTACCTGTCTGTCTCTACATGTCTCCCTGTGATAGACTGGTTACCTGTCTGTCTCTACATGTCTCCCTGTGATAGACTGGTTACCTGTCTGTCTCTACATGTCTCCCTGTGATAGACTGGTTACCTGTCTGTCTCTACATGTCTCCCTGTGATAGACTGGTTACCTGTCTGTCTCTACATGTCTCCCTGTGATAGACTGGTTACCTGTCTGTCTCTACATGTCTCCCTGTGATAGACTGGTTACCCGTCTGTCTCTACATGTCTCCCTGTGATAGACTGGTTACCTGTCTGTCTCTACATGTCAGCCCTGTGATAGACTGGTTACCCGTCTGTCTCTACATGTCTCCCTGTGATAGACTGGTTACCCGTCTGTCTCTACATGTCTCCCTGTGATAGACTGGTTACCCGTCTGTCTCTACATGTCTCCCTGTGATAGACTGGTTACCTGTCTGTCTCTACATGTCTCCCTGTGATAGACTGGTAACCTGTCTGTCTCTACATGTCTCCCTGTGATAGACTGGTTACCCGTCTGTCTCTACATGTCTCCCTGTGATTGACTGGTTACCCGTCTGTCTCTACATGTCTCCCTGTGATAGACTGGTTACCCGTCTGTCTCTACATGTCTCCCTGTGATAGACTGATTACCTGTCTGTCTCTACATGTCTCCCTGTGATAGACTGGTTACCTGTCTGTCTCTACATGTCTCCCTGTGATAGACTGGTTACCCGTCTGTCTCTACATGTCTCCCTGTGATAGACTGGTTACCTGTCTGTCTCTACATGTCTCCCTGTGATAGACTGGTTACCTGTCTGTCTCTACATGTCTCCCTGTGATAGACTGGTTACCTGTCTGTCTCTACATGTTAGGTAGCCCTGTGATAGACTGGTTACCTGTCTGTCTCTACATGTCGGCCCTGTGATAGACTGGTTACCTGTCTGTCTCTACATGTCTCCCTGTGATAGACTGGTTACCTGTCTGTCTCTACATGTCTCCCTGGGATAGACTGGTTACCTGTCTGTCTCTACATGTCTCCCTGGGATAGACTGGTTACCTGTCTGTCTCTACATGTCTCCCTGGGATAGACTGGCTACCTGTCTGTTTCTACATGTCTCCCTGTGATAGACTGGTTACCTGTCTGTCTCTACATGTCTCCCTGTGATAGACTGGTTACCTGTCTGTCTCTACATGTTAGGTAGCCCTGTGATAGACTGGTTACCTGTCTGTCTCTACATGTCGGCCCTGTGATAGACTGGTTACCTGTCTGTCTCTACATGTCGGCCCTGTGATAGACTGGTTACCTGTCTGTCTCTACATGTCTCCCTGTGATTGACTGGTTACCTGTCTGTCTCTACATGTCTCCCTGTGATAGACTGGTTACCTGTCTGTCTCTACATGTCTCCCTGGGATAGACTGGTTACCTGTCTGTCTCTACATGTCTCCCTGTGATAGACTGGTTACCTGTCTGTCTCTACATGTCTCCCTGTGATAGACTGGTTACCTGTCTGTCTCTACATGTCGGCCCTGTGATAGACTGGTTACCTGTCTGTCTCCATGTCGGCCCTGTGATAGACTGGTTACCTGTCTGTCTCTACATGTCAGCCCTGTGATAGACTGGTTACCTGTCTGTCTCTACATGTCTCCCTGTGATAGACTGGTTACCTGTCTGTCTCTACATGTCAGCCCTGTGATAGACTGGTTACCTGTTTGTCTCTACATGTCTCCCTGTGATAGACTGGTTACCTGTCTGTCTCTACATGTTTCCCTGTGATAGACCGGTTACCTGTCTGTCTCTACATGTCTCCCTGTGATAGACTGGTTACCTGTCTGTCTCTACATGTCGGCCCTGTGATAGACTGGTTACCTGTCTGTCTCTACATGTCGGCCCTCTGATAGACTGGTTACCTGTCTGTCTCTACATGTCGGCCCTGTGATAGACTGGTTACCTGTCTGTCTCTACATGTCTCCCTGTGATAGACTGGTTACCTGTCTGTCTCTACATGTCTCCCTGTGATAGACTGGTTACCTGTCTGTCTCTACATGTCTCCCTGTGATAGACTGGTTACCTGTCTGTCTCTACATGTCTCCCTGTGATAGACTGGTTACCTGTCTGTCTCTACATGTCTCCCTGTGATAGACTGGTTACGTGTCTGTCTCTACATGTCTCCCTGTGATAGACTGGTTACGTGTCTGTCTCTACATGTCTCCCTGTGATAGACTGGTTACCTGTCTGTCTCTACATGTCTCCCTGTGATAGACTGGTTACCTGTCTGTCTCTACATGTCTCCCTGTGATAGACTGGTTACCCGTCTGTCTCTACATGTCAGCCCTGTGATAGACTGGTTACCCGTCTGTCTCTACATGTCTCCCTGTGATAGACTGGTTACCCGTCTGTCTCTACATGTCTCCCTGCGATAGACTGGTTACCCGTCTGTCTCTACATGTCTCCCTGCGATAGACTGGTTACCCGTCTGTCTCTACATGTCTCCCTGCGATAGACTGGTTACCTGTCTGTCTCTACATGTCTCCCTGTGATAGACTGGTTACCTGTCTGTCTCTACATGTCAGCCCAGTGATAGACTGGTTACCCGTCTGTCTCTACATGTCAGCCCTGCGATAGACTGGTTACCTGTCTGTCTCTACATGTCTCCCTGTGATAGACTGGTTACCCGTCTGTCTCTACATGTCAGCCCTGCGATAGACTGGTTACCTGTCTGTCTCTACATGTCTCCCTGTGATAGACTGGTTACCCGTCTGTCTCTACATGTCTCCCTGCGATAGACTGGTTACCCGTCTGTCTCTACATGTCTCCCTGCGATAGACTGGTTACCCGTCTGTCTCTACATGTCAGCCCTGTGATAGACTGGTTACCCGTCTGTCTCTACATGTCTCCCTGTGATAGACTAGTTACCCGTCTGTCTCTACATGTCTCCCTGTGATAGACTGGTTACCCGTCTGTCTCTACATGTCTGCCCTGTGATAGACTGGTTACCCGTCTGTCTCTACATGTCTCCCTGTGATAGACTGGTTACCCGTCTGTCTCTACATGTCAGCCCTGTGATAGACTGGTTACCTGTCTGTCTCTACATGTCAGCCCTGTGATAGACTGGTTACCTGTCTGTCTCTACATGTCTCCCTGTGATAGACTAGTTACCCGTCTGTCTCTACATGTCTCCCTGTGATAGACTGGTTACCCGTCTGTCTCTACATGTCAGCCCTGTGATAGACTGGTTACCCGTCTGTCTCTACATGTCTCCCTGTGATAGACTGGTTACCCGTCTGTCTCTACATGTCTCCCTGTGATAGACTGGTTACCCGTCTGTCTCTACATGTCTCCCTGTGATAGACTGGTTACCCGTCTGTCTCTACATGTCTCCCTGTGATAGACTGGTTACCCGTCTGTCTCTACATGTCTCCCTGTGATAGACTGGTTACCCGTCTGTCTCTACATGTCTGCCCTGTGATAGACTGGTTACCCGTCTGTCTCTACATGTCTCCCTGTGATAGACTGGTTACCCGTCTGTCTCTACATGTCAGCCCTGTGATAGACTGGTTACCCGTCTGTCTCTACATGTCAGCCCTGTGATAGACTGGTTACCTGTCTGTCTCTACATGTCTCCCAGTGATAGACTGGTTACCTGTCTGTCTCTACATGTCAGCCCTGTGATAGACTGGTTACCTGTCTGTCTCTACATGTCTCCCTGCGACAGACTGGTTACTCGTCTGTCTCTACATGTCTGCCCTGTGATAGACTGGTTACCCGTCTGTCTCTACATGTCAGCCCTGTGATAGACTGGTTACCTGTCTGTCTCTACATGTCAGCCCTGTGATAGACTGGTTACCTGTCTGTCTCTACATGTCTCCCTGTGATAGACTAGTTACCCGTCTGTCTCTACATGTCTCCCTGTGATAGACTGGTTACCCGTCTGTCTCTACATGTCAGCCCTGTGATAGACTGGTTACCCGTCTGTCTCTACATGTCTCCCTGTGATAGACTGGTTACCCGTCTGTCTCTACATGTCTCCCTGTGATAGACTGGTTACCCGTCTGTCTCTACATGTCTCCCTGTGATAGACTGGTTACCCGTCTGTCTCTACATGTCTCCCTGTGATAGACTGGTTACCCGTCTGTCTCTACATGTCTCCCTGTGATAGACTAGTTACCCGTCTGTCTCTACATGTCTCCCTGTGATAGACTGGTTACCCGTCTGTCTCTACATGTCTGCCCTGTGATAGACTGGTTACCCGTCTGTCTCTACATGTCTCCCTGTGATAGACTGGTTACCCGTCTGTCTCTACATGTCAGCCCTGTGATAGACTGGTTACCTGTCTGTCTCTACATGTCAGCCCTGTGATAGACTGGTTACCTGTCTGTCTCTACATGTCTCCCAGTGATAGACTGGTTACCTGTCTGTCTCTACATGTCAGCCCTGTGATAGACTGGTTACCTGTCTGTCTCTACATGTCTCCCTGCGACAGACTGGTTACCCGTCTGTCTCTACATGTCTGCCCTGTGATAGACTGGTTACCCGTCTGTCTCTACATGTCAGCCCTGTGATAGACTGGTTACCTGTCTGTCTCTACATGTCAGCCCTGTGATAGACTGGTTACCTGTCTGTCTCTACATGTCTCCCAGTGATAGACTGGTTACCTGTCTGTCTCTACATGTCAGCCCTGTGATAGACTGGTTACCTGTCTGTCTCTACATGTCTCCCTGCGATAGACTGGTTACCCGTCTGTCTCTACATGTCAGCCCTGTGATAGACTGGTTACCTGTCTGTCTCTACATGTCAGCCCTGTGATAGACTGGTTACCTGTCTGTCTCTACATGTCTCCCTGCGATAGACTGGTTACCTGTCTGTCTCTACATGTCAGCCCTGTGATAGACTGGTTACCTGTCTGTCTCTACATGTCTCCCTGTGATAGACTGGTTACCTGTCTGTCTCTACCTGTCTGTCTCTACATGTCTCCCTGGTTAGAGACTGGTTACCTGTCCAGGTGTACCCTGCCTTCGCCCAATGTCAGCTGGGATCGGCTCCAGACCCCCTTCGACCCTGAATACAGGATAAGTGGTAGATGATGGATGGATGTATCAAAAGGTATAAGAGTGTTCAAATAAATAAATAAATAATAATAATAATAATAATAGTAAAAATAAAAAAGGGAATAATAATTATGATAAATTAACCAAAATAATAATAACAAAAATAAAATAGAATAAATAAAAAAATAAAACATTGGAGAGGAGGGGATATGAATCAAGTTGTGTGCTTTCTAATGTATCTGAGTTATGATAACGTACTCTACATGCCTCCATCCTCCACAAACACGCTGTTACGCTTGCCGCTATATCTGCTGAGTCTGTCATCTCACATGACAGACTGAATTACTGAGCTTGTTCTGCCCGTTTGGGATCTGCAACATCGAGATCCGCTGCAGATCACAAGGTGTTGGTTACATGCTTTACTTTATCAGAGATTGTGATGCCGTATCGATGCGTTAGCGTCAAATCGTTCCTCACAGACGCTGCCTCTCCTTTCATACTTCATCTACATAAACACGGGATCAAAAATGTGCACGAATGAAATGATTCTACTGAGGAAACATGAACCGTGGAGCATGTGATGTGGGATCATACATGGATCTCCTTCACGCCCCCGCCCCCTCACCATATGAGGTCTGTGTGTGTGTGTGTGTGTGTAGCTCTGATGATCACATGGTTCCTGGTTGGGATGAAGGACTGTGAAAGACACCACGTGGGTTCCTGGTCTTGTGACCATCAGACTCAGAAACCTGAACCGTGCTTCAGTGATGGTGTGTGTGAGATAGATTCTCTGGTTTAGAAACCAAAGTGGATTTAATGTTTGGGTGCTTGTGTCCTGAAACACCCTGCAGGGTGGGAGGCCTTGATCACACCAGCTGAGGCTGGCTGGCTGTGAATGATTTAAAGCTGCTGTTGTTCTGACTGAAAAGATCTTCTGGATTCATTGTGTCCAAGTCCAGACAGTTGAGCCGCCTCATGTTCACACTCTTGTCCTGTAGTCCAACCACAGATCCATACCTGTTTATCCATACCATCCACAGAGAAACACTGCAAAGGTGAGGAGATACCTAGATACCCAGAAACCCATATACCTATAGATACCTAGTTACCTACATACCTAGATACCTAGTTACCTACATACCCAGATACCTAGTTACCTACATACCTAGATACCTAGTTACCTACATACCCAGATACCTAGTTACCTTCATACCTAGTTACCTACATACCCAGATACCTAGTTACCTTCATACCTAGTTACCTATAGATACCTAGTTACCTACCTAGCAACCAAGCTACCTAGCTAACAAGGCCGTTATCCCTGTGGGCTGCAACAACCCTTTAGTCCTCACTGACGTGTGTTGGAACCATATAACCTAACGTGATATAATATTAATATAACAATGACCACTTTCTTTTGTACTAGTCCCATGACCACAGAGGACAGAAGTCGGTTCTAAGACCATCCTTCAGCAGTCCAACAGACTACAACTATGTCCCGGTCCTCCAGTACAACACATAACCAACAATTAGAGTTGTATGACATCACTGATGATGAATTCAGAAGAAAACCACAGCGAGAGAGAAGATGGAAGGAGATGATATGATATTATTACACTGTGTGTGTGGGCTGGTGGTCTGCTGGACTGGGGAGACCTGATTGCTGCCGTCACCATGGCAGCAGTTGCTCATGTGATGAGAGAGAGACCTCGTTAACGTACAGTTGAAGGAGAACCATTGCTGCACAATGATTCGGACAAGATCACAAGTCCACAATGATTTGGACAAGATCACGAGTCCACATGTGCACTTGCTTCTACCCGCACCTCACCGTCTGAATCCGGGACGTTACTATCCTGAACATGATCATGATACTTAAGTCAAGATACTTAAATCCTGATTATATGTTATCACAATACTTAAGTCACGATACTTAAGTCCTGATACGTTGATACTCAAGTACCGATACTCAAGTACTGATACTTAAGTACCGATACTACCGATACTTAAGTCCCGATACGAAGTTATCACAATACTTAAGTACCGATACTTAAGTACCAATACTTAAGTACCGATATGATGTTATCACCATACTTAAGTACAGATACAATGTTATCACAATACTTAAGTGCCGATACTTAAGTACAGATACGATGTTATCACAATACTTAAGTGCCGATACTTAAGTACAGATACAATGTTATCACAATACTTAAGTGCTGATACTTAAGTACAGATACGATGTTATCACAATACTTAAGTACCAATACTTAAGTACCGATACTTAAGTACCGATACGATGTTATCACAATACTTAAGTGCCGATACTTAAGTACAGATACGATGTTATCACAATACTTAAGTGCCGATACTTAAGTACAGATACAATGTTATCACAATACTTAAGTGCCGATACTTAAGTACAGATACGATGTTATCACAATACTTAAGTACCAATACTTAAGTACCGATACGATGTTATCACAATACTTAACTCACAATACTTATGTCCTGATATAATATTATGTTACTTAAGTACTGATACGATGCTATCACGATACTTGTCATAATTAAGTCGATATTTAAGTCACAATACGATGTTATCACGATACTTTAGTCCCGATATGATGTTATCATGATGGCCCTGCATTTATATAGCACTTTTCTAGCTAACTAGCTACTCAAGGCGCTTCACACTACATTCAGTCACTTTTACCCGTTCACACACACATTCACACACTGATGGCAGAGGAGCCGCCTGCACATCAGGAACTAACTCATTTATAAACATTCACACACTGATGGCGCAGCATCGGGGGCAATTGGGGGTTCAGTATCTTGCCCAAGGACACTTCGGCATGCAGACTGGAGGAGCCGGGATACGAACCGCCAATCTTCTGATTGGAGGACGGCTTGCTCTACCTCTGAGCAACAGCTGCCCTATGATACTTAAGTCACAACACAATGTTATCACGATACTTAAATCCCGTTATGTGATCACGATATGTAAGTCCCGATAGGATGCTATCACGACACTTAAGTACCGATACGATGTCATAACAATACTTAAGTCACGATACTTAAGGCACAATACGATGCTATCACATTGCTTAAGTTACGATACTTAAGTTACGATACTTAAGTTTAAATACAGTGCTATCACAATACTTAAGTTACAATACTCAAGTCACGATATTTTAGTCAAAATAGGAGGCTATTACGATACTTATGTTACGATACTTGAGTCACAATACTTTAGTCAAAATACAAGGCTGTAACGAGTGATGATATCATGATACTTAAGTCATGATACTTGTCACAATATGATGTTATCAATATACTTAAGTACCGATATGATGCTATCTCGATACTGAAGTCCTGATACGATGTTATCACAAACTGTAAGTCCCAATACGATGTTTGTCAACATCCGGTTCTTTTTAATCAATAAGATACATTTTCACTCATTCCTCTCACTTCAATAATTTTTACTTAAGCTAAATGTGTTTGTCATCAGTCTGTCTACCTGATGACATGTGTGTGTGTGTGTGTGGGGGGGGGGGGGGGGGGTCATGAGTGTGTTTTCACTATGCTTGCTAGAAAGCTCATGTTCCTCACTAACAGAATATTAGTACATGTTAGAAACAGTGACTCTGGGCCTAAATCAGCCAATTAATCAGGAACCCGCATGATGGGTGGTGAGGTCTTAGACCAGTAAAGCAAGGTTCGCTCACCCACGACACGACGCGGAGGACGGTCTGAGGCTGCTGGAAGAAGGTGACGGGGTCGAAGGCTCCTCCGGCTTTCCCGGCTCCGTATGCCTGCATCCCCTCCATGGTCCTCCTCCTCCTCCTCCTCGGTGCTGTTCAAAGGCACAGGGGTGTGTGGAGCTCCGGGACCCGGACCGCCGCTGCTGCTGCTGCTGCTGGATGCTGGGCTCTCGATGCTGGGCTCTCGATGCTGGACTCTCGATGCTGGACTCTCGGCTCCTCTGCCTCCCTGCTCTTCGGTCGTCCGATGGCGGCCGCGCGAAGCTGGATGTTGTGATGATGCTCTTCTCCGTCGGTGCAGGTCAGGAGCCGGTGGCGGACAAGGGCACGCGCATCTGTTGTCACGCCTCGGAGAGCAAAAAAAAAATAACGGCGAGCATGCGCACGTCTTTATGGGAGGGAGGGGGGTGCGCAGGATTGCCAGAAGGAGTCACGCGCTTCGCACATTTTTTTCAAAATAACGGACGAGGAAATAAAGTTAGATATGATTCAGGGTGTGGAGGAAACAGGATGCATTGATCCAAGGTCATGTGATATTGGCTCAGGACATTGATTTGTGTCTGAACACCGATGTAACATGATTATACATTTCAAAACGGTGCAATAAAATGTGGGAGTGAATGGTTGTCTGTCTCTCCATGTCGGCCCTGTGATAGACTGGCGTCCTGTCCAGGGTGTACCCTGCCTTCGCCCAATGATAGCTGGGATCGGCTCCAGCCCCCCCGTGACCCTAAATACAGGATAAGCGGTAGAAAATGGATGGATGGAAAACGGTGCAATAACGTGACAAACACGACCAGCGAGTTGTGATGCTTGAAGAAAGCCCGCAATCTAGTGCCCGCACCGTGTCGACCACGGGTTCATTTTCCCCTGAATTTGCCTTCCTGGTAGTTCTTACCCACCATCATATGGACCGTCCTACCGGGCCCGACCAGCGAGCTTCACCCACTGAGCGGGTCGGAGCTGTGGTCTAGTTCTCAATGCGTCTGTCAGACCCCTGACGGCGGTTAGATACACATCGCTGAAGGAGCTCACCTGACAGACACGCGCAGGAGCGAAGAAACCCACTGCATTCTTAATAGCCAATTACAGGACAGGCCACGCGCTGTCGTGCGCCGGCTGGACCAATGAAACACGTCTGTTGCTGGTTGCTAAGAGACGCGTTGTGTCGATGTTGCCGAGGACCGCGAGAGGAGATAGAAAACAGGAAATAACGTGTACTTAGCGTCGTTAAAGAGACCGAAGAGTCTGCTTCCCGCGTCGGGAGTTATCAGCTGTAATGGTGAAGCTGCGGGCGAGATGTCTGCTGGTCGGTGAGTACGATTAATGCTCCTTCTGCGAGCTAACGGTGCAGCTACAGCTAACCGCTAACGATATAAAGCTACAGCTAACTATACAGCCAAGCTAAAGCTAACCCCTGACGATACAAGGACTACAGCTAAAGCTAACCCCTGGCGTACATAAAGCAGGGGCGTCGGACCCACTAGTTTCAGGTCTGTCCCACAGTCACATCGTCAGGTGCACGAGGAATCGCTCCCGGACCTATTTAGACCTTAATCCCCACTTTCCGTAGGTCAGCATGAGGGAATTACCCACAGTTCATAGCGTTGCTACGTGGAAAATGTAAACAAAGAGGACGTGTGGCATCTTACATTTATACAGAAACATTAACATTAAAACTTTGACATGGAGCATAAACATGTGATATCATAGAACGCGTGCATTAGGCCACGCCCACTAAAGACATGGTAACTTTATCAGAGACAACATTGGAGGTTAAACCAGAGTTACATTGTTTCATTTTTAAAACAATATTTCGCTTAAGATCAAAAGTTAGAGATGGATTAACCATCGATTATGCATTATATAATAATGTGCCAGTCGTTTTACTTTTGCTGGTGATACTTTTGTCTGATTTAAAATGCAGAGCTTGTACCTGTAGTAGTACTTTTGCATTGTTGTTTTGGTACTTTTACTTAAGTAAAGAATCTGGTATTTGTAGTCTCCCGGATCATTTTGCAATGCCAGCGTTCAAACTGTGAGAGGTGAATTTAACGGACTCAGCTCTCAGTAAACACATTTAAGACTGAGAAGATGAGAAATGATGAAACAGGATTCTGAAGTTCTGTCTGTTTGTAGGAGATACTGCTGTGGGGAAAAGTGCCCTCGCGCATCTGTTCCACAGTGACGGGACTCTGTTCCAGAAGAACTACAGCATGGTGAGCTCACACACAGGAAGTACATCTGCTGCTACACGTCACATGACGAGGGATTGGACAAGAGAGATCACGTTGTTATTAAAAAAACATCCAAATAAGTTGATCGTGGTGAATTTCCTTCATTGGGATAATCCTGAACACTATGAGTGACTGTAAAAACTGTCTGGCTCGTTATCCTGGTGGAGCTGAGAACAAAACAGGAATATAAGTATAAGACCAAGATTCCATTTTGTTGTTTATTATTTAAACATTCTGCTTCATACAGAGTATTGTGGCAACATATATTTATTGTTTTTGTTCAGCAAATTCTGCAGTCCGTCAACATGTTTTATTTAGTAAGATAAATGTTTTCATCTCACTTAATAAAATAAAATAATAATCAAATAATATTATTCATATATCTCTATACTTTCTAGTTGTGTAATATTTTATTTTCTGTATGACACTTTCTATATTTATTTTGACATGTTTGAAATAAAAAATCTAAATCTAAAATCTAAATCAATAATTTTTAGTTGTATGTGTTTGTCAGTTGAGCAGCCAGATATAATTGCTATGACACGGTGTTACCAGGGCAACATACACAGAAACGTTCACAGTAAGGAATAAAGATGAAACATAAAACACATGAAATCAGAGGAATATTACACACCTTGTTAATTCATCAACCCGGTATTTGATGTAACAGCATCTGATCATTGATCTGATGAACCCGATCTTTATTCACTCCTCATACCTGCAGAGACCTTAGCCTTGAGCAGGAGTACAGCAGCAGGGCTGCATCATTCATCATGTACAGTCACATATTTAAAATCTACACAATCAATTCATGCTTTTAGAATTCACTTTTTATATACCGGTACGTTTATTTTGCGTTTTAATTTACCCAAAAGGTATAGTGTTACCCGATCCACCACCGTGCAGCCCGGCCTCTGAAGTCGACTCCAGAAATCACCAAAGTGCAAAACAGCATAACGTTCCAATTAATGCCGGTGCAGAGGAGGCGAATCTGCATTATTTATGCTAATGTGCACAAGGGAGGGAACTGTGTCATTAACCTCACTTGCTGATATATGGCTGCTCACTGATTCCCTATGTAAATGCTTCAAGGGCTGCAGACTCCAATTCATGCACCACACAACATGAACCGCACAACATGCACCGCACATCTAGTGCAGCTGGCACACACTCATTCAGGAGTTTACTGTTGAGCCGTGTAGCTGGTTGGAGTCCAGTTCAAGTCGCTGGGTAGATACTGGACAAGAGTGCGTGTGTGCGTGTGTGTGTATTTCCTTGTGGTGTCAGCAGTATTGGGGGTTCTGAGGTGACAGGAACGTCGATTATTAATACAGCAGGTTTCTGGAAAGCCACCAGAACAGGTACTTAACACACACACAGTCTGTACCCACTCGGTTGTGATGCTGTGTGTGTGTCTGTGTTTTATTTGCAGTGATTCAGGATGTGTTCTCCAGATAAACCTCAACACATCTCTACACTATAAAAGACAGAAAAGCACCAGGGATATCATGTGATCAAAGCTCTGTCCACCACTTTATTAGCTGGATGCACTGAAACTAATGCTCATGGGAAATTGCTGGTCATGGTCACAGCTGTTGCTATGCAACAGTTAAAATACCTTTTAGAAGCCAGCCGCTTGCTTGATATTAGCTGAAGTATTTTTAACTTGTTGCCCACTTGGCGCTGAGAGCTTCATGTGAGACAAAATCCATCATCCCAAACTCTAAAGCTGCTCCCTGTAAAGTGTGGTTCTATGAGGTTCTCTCCGTAGCCTAATGTTAGCTAATAAGGGAACTATGCCACGGTCACATGACTTCACACCACCACCAGTAAGCTTAAGGTGGACTAGCGTTCTTGTGATGACGTTTAGTCGTCCAGAAACCACCTTTTAAAGACGCATAAATGCCTCTGAAGGTAAAGGTGCTTTTATTGTCATTATACATTGTACAACAAAACTGCCCCTATGGGCCAACCTGACCTGATTCCTAACACACATTTTTGATTTTTGTTCTAAAGTCACCCGAGGGTAGCCGATAGTGAAGGGTAGAAGCTTAATGAAGGGTAGCCGGTAGTGAAGGGTAGCGGGTAGTGAAGGGTAGCCGGTAGTGAAGGGTAGCGGGTAGTGAAGGGTAGAGGGTAATGAAGGGTAGCCGGTAGTGAAGGGTAGCTGGTAGTGAAGGGTAGAGGGTAATGAAGGGTAGCCGGTAGTGAAGGGTAGCTGGTAGTGAAGGGTAGCTGGTAATGAAGGGTAGCCGGTAGTGAAGGGTAGCCGGTAGTGAAGGGTAGAGGGTAGTGAAGGGTAGCCGGTAGTGAAGGGTAGCCGGTAGTGAAGGGTAGTCTGTAGTGAAGGGTAGAGGGTAGTGAAGGGTAGAGGGTAGTGAAGGGTAGCCGGTAGTGAAGGGTAGCTGGTAGTGAAGGGTAGCTGGTAATGAAGGGTAGCCGGTAGTGAAGGGTAGCTGGTAATGAAGGGTAGCCGGTAGTGAAGGGTAGCCGGTAGTGAAGGGTAGAGGGTAGTGAAGGGTAGCCGGTAGTGAAGGGTAGCCGGTAGTGAAGGGTAGCCGGTAGTGAAGGGTAGTCTGTAGTGAAGGGTAGAGGGTAGTGAAGGGTAGAGGGTAGTGAAGGGTAGCCGGTAGTGAAGGGTAGCCGGTAGTGAAGGGTAGAGGGTAGTGAAGGGTAGCCGGTAGTGAAGGGTAGCCGGTAGTGAAGGGTAGAGGGTAGTGAAGGGTAGAGGGTAGTGAAGGGTAGCCGGTAGTGAAGGGTAGCCGGTAGTGAAGGGTAGAGGGTAGTGAAGGGTAGAGGGTAGTGAAGGGTAGCCGGTAGTGAAGGGTAGCCGGTAGTGAAGGGTAGAGGGTAGTGAAGGGTAGAGGGTAGTGAAGGGTAGCCGGTAGTGAAGGGTAGCCGGTAGTGAAGGGTAGTCTGTAGTGAAGGGTAGAGGGTAGTGAAGGGTAGAGGGTAGTGAAGGGTAGCCGGTAGTGAAGGGTAGAGGGTAGTGAAGGGTAGCCGGTAGTGAAGGGTAGCCGGTAGTGAAGGGTAGAGGGTAGTGAAGGGTAGCCAGTATTAAAGGGTAGAGGGTTAATGAAGGGTAGCTGGCTCAGCTGAGGCTGTCGGCCATTCTCCTCACGTCCTCCTTTGAAAATGTCAGACGGCTCGTTAGCAATATTCCAAGCCTATTTGTTACTAATAGTTCCTCATTGACATTCCAGCGAGAGGCTTCCTCTGCATCACACCAGCTCATTAGCAGAGGGCCACGCATCGCCTGTGTGTGTGTGTGTGTGTGTGTGTGTGTGTGTGTGTGTGTGTGTGTGTGTGTGTGTGTGTGTGTGTGTGTGTGTGTGTGTGTGTGTGTGTGCGTGTGCGTGTGCGTGTGTGTGGTTACAGTACAAGTGTCTGTGACAGTCAGATCCATGTAGACGTTGGTGCTGATGTGCAGAAAGCTCACTGATCTCAGACCAGTGGCCTCTTGGTGGTGAACGGCAACCATCCAGTCCACTTAGTCTTCATGGCATCCTCCATATCTTCATCTCATATGTCTCCATCCTCCACGTCTTCAGCTTCCTTGTCTTCATCCTTGATAACCACATTGTTAATGATCATCTGTTGTGTTTCCAGACGACTGGAGTGGAGCTGCTGATGAAATGTGTCAACATCCCAGGGACCAACGACAGCGTGGTGAGTCCCACCATCATCCCGCCATCGTCCCTCCATCATTTTTTCAAACAAACGTATAAATGGGAAACAATTAAACGGGCCTCTTGAAAATCATGTCTAACTCCTCCTTCCTCCCCCTCTTCCTCCCCCTCTTCCTCCCAGGAGCTCTACATCGTGGACTCTGCAGGGAAACAGACTTTAGTGGACGCATGCAAGAACATGGTGAGCCTGCTTCTCTAGACTTGTTCCACTGCATGAAACCAGTGAAATCCACCATCCAGGTCCCCTTAAAGCTAACTCTCCCCCCCCCAGTGGGGCGAGCCGTCGCTGCTCTGCCTCGTCTTCGACCTGACCAGTGAGACGTCGTTTGCCAACTGCAGCCAGTGGTTGGAGCGAGTCACTGCTCACTGCCGAGGCCAGCAGCTTCCAGGTGACAACAGGAACCAGGACCTATTCTGGACACAAACTGGTCTTCTTTGAAAATTGAAAACATTATGTTGATGCAATTTATTTTTGAGACAGCTTGATGTTAGAATTTCAGATGCCGTTAATCTTGTGATTATGTGGGGATATATAATATTCATACTCTCTACTCCACCAAATTCATGTATCATTTTCCTAAAAATTATGTTAAAAAGGAACAGAAATGTAAAAAAAAATTCAATTCTCAATGCTTGCTTTTTTAAATGGAAGCGTTAGCAGCGTTAGCAGCGTTAGCAGCGTTAGCAACATTAGAAGCGTTGGCGGCGTTGGCGGCGTTGGCGGCGTTTGCGGCGGCTCGGTTTGCCCCCCCCAGGACGTCCTGCGTTTTATGCATGTGTTCTATTTTTTCCCTCAGGTGTCTTAGTGGGTAACAAGTCAGACCTGTCAGCTAGAAGGGAGGTCCAGGCGAACGTAGCCCAGGACTGGGCTCAGAGCAAGGGGTTGGACTACCAAGAGACCTCCGCTGTAAGTGCAACGTTCTGTTGGGTTTATTTCTGTTTCCAGAATGACTTCTTCACGTCGGTTCGTCTCTTGCAGAAGGAGATGGAGAACTGTGACGCTCCGCTCCTCGGTCTGGCCCGGGCCTTCCTGTCTCTGTACCAAGAACACCGTGAGACCATCCAGAACCTGAGTCCAGGCTAGACCCCTTCCCGCACACCTCAAAGTGGAACGGGACCAGCAGCAGTGGGGACTCAGAAGGATCTTTAGATGATGAACTGCAGTCAGCTGTGGTGGTCTGGTCTTTACAATAAGGGTCCAGCTTGTTGTTACATTAAACATTTTTGTACCATGGAGTATAGAAATGTGTAATATATACACACACACACACACACACACACGCCCATCCCAGAAGATCACCTACAGTCTGTTCATTTTAAAAGGAACATCATGTAATATAACCCTCAGATTGATGTGTGCAGCTGCTTATTGCTCTGGGAGAAGCTTCTTCATCTTCTCAGATATTAATCTGGGGATCGGGCTGAAAAACACCAGAACAACTGAACTAAAGAACCAATCAGTAATGAGGACCAGAGGCCAGACTCAGGGAGACCTCCTGACACTCTCATGTTCCTGATACTTTGTGTACATTGTATATAATACTAACTCATATTAAAGGATCTGATAGAACCGACCTCAGGTCTCTGTCTGTGTTTGAGTGTGATCTGGTTCCAACAGCCCCGAACCGTCCGTGACCTAAAAGCTTCCTAATTGCAGGTGAAGGAGGACACAGCAGCTGTTCTCAGATCTGCTTCCCTGCTGGCTGAGCTGCAGTGGGACAGAAACCGAGCTCCGCTTGCAGAACCAAACATCATTACATCATCACCATCATGATGGAGTTATTTCAGCATCTGGTTATTGATATTAAATCACAGATACATAGTTTATTTTGGGTTCCTCCAGCCGTGGTAGACCAGCCCACGTGAGTCTTGCTAGATCAAGTGAATCCAGCTTGGTGGAATCCACCGAGCCCCTCTGGATGATGTCATGATGATGTCATGAACCCAGACAGGACAGGGTCTGGGTTCCTGGTGGATCTGAAAGGGAAAGTCACGCTGCTAACGGACACTGAAGACTTCTGCTTCATGGTCCCAAAACTCAGACAATCCTGGATGCACCTCCAACCAGAGGGGGGTGCTGTGGGGCTGCTGCCCTTCTCTCCCAGCTCACAGCAGGACTGCAGAGAGACAGACACTCTGATCCCCACGACGGAGAGAGAGACAGACAGAGAGAGAGACAATGGACACACTAACAGGGAGACAGAGTGATGGAGTGAACAAATAGTAAACAGGTGGAGGACAGAGTATTAGTGAAGTCCATCAACATGCTGAGCTGCACCCTGTTTTCACCCTGACCCAGTCTGACCCGGTCTGACCTGGTCCGATGTACTGCTGCATGTTCCTCCACTATGAACCCAACAGCGTAGAGACGTTTTGATTTTATTTTGTGTTTAACAAGATGATCGTTCAGGTTGAGAAAGGTCAGCTGATCTCCAACGCAGTCCAGACAAGATACGAGGTCCAGTCAGACCAGATACGTGGTCCAGACCAGATACAAGGTTTCACCCAGGTCTCGTTGGACCCAAACATGATACAAGAAGCACTCCTTCTGTTCCCTACAGGGGGGTTCCACTTTTATTTGTCATCAGGACTTGATGCATCCAAGTTCAGAATCATTCAGTTTTTGGCACCTTGATAGACAATTTACGCTTTTTTAAAGATTCTCATTTACAACAACACAACGCCGAACCGAAGAAGAGGAGAAATGAGACAAAGAAAGAGACGAAGGCTGTGTGACGGCTCAAAGGAACCAGAAAATCAAATATAAACAAAAGGCAAGAGAAGATTAAAGCCGTGACACATTCTCCAAAGTTTGTTCTTTTTGTTTCAAGCGTAATGAAGCCCCACCCCCAAATTACCCGATCAAAATAATCAAATAAAGATTGAAATAGACACAGTACTGTAACATTAACTTCTACGTCGTCTCCCCCGACAACCCTCACATGGTTTCATTGTTCAAAACATTGTTCCTTAAAAGCAGATCAGATGATTTTGATTAGCATGCATGTAAATTCACCTCGTCGGCGGCCATGTTCTCTCTCTCTCACCACTTTGTGTCTTTAGCAGCGGTGATGCCTCGTCGTCGTCCTACGTTTCCCAGAGTTCTCTCTTCCTTCCGCCTTTTCATCGGAGCAACAAAAAAAGGTGAGTTCCACGTTTCACCTGGACCCTGAACAAAGATGGCCGCCAGGGTTTCGGCGGAAAAGCCAGGAGGTTTTTTTAAGTACGTGATGATGTCTCAAAGATTCCTCCTGGTTTTAGTGTCACCATCAACTTAGTTTCCTGTTTTTTCTCACCAGGGAATTCTAGTCATGATTTAGTAACATATATATTCATATATTTATATATAATCAATACATATATTAACTTATGTGGGTTCTTTTCATTTTTTGCGGCCTGAATTGCTCCCTGCTAATATCCCACCATGTTCACAGTATTAATGCAACAAGAGAATGAAATCAAGAAGCAACTAAAGAAAGGAGTTAAGGGGAGTGTGGTGTTTGTGTTTGTGTGTGTGTGTGTGTGTGTGTGTGAGATGGTAGAGGGGGCGGGGTCATGGGCGGGCCCTAGGGGTCGACTACACCCCCTTTTCATCACACTGAGGAAGAGTAAAAAATATAAAGTTCAGCTTTTAAGGGGGCAGTCTGGCCCAGTCCAGGTTCAGGAACCCCGAGGCCGGACCACCTGCACCCCCAACTCCTCAAATCTTTACAAACATGTTCAAAACTCATTAAACAATGGTAGATGGGAAATCATGCATGTTTCTTTTGTATGCAGTGTTTCCTGTTCCTCCAACAGTGATCGTCTGAGGGGTCAGAAGGCCTTTAACTTCATCCATCGACCCACTGTATCCCTCCGCCGTCTGCGCACACTAGGACCTGTCTCACTAGTACCTGTCTCACTATTACCTGTCTGCCTCTCCCAAATACCCCCTGTGATGTTTTTAATGTCTGAGGTCCCTCTCCCAGTTTCATACTGGTGTGGTGCGTCGGTTGGCACCTGAGTCTTTCAGGTCCTTCTGGATGCAGTTGTGGACCTGCAGGAAGTTGTGGTCCCTCTCCGTGGAGTTGTAGGTGGTGGTCGGGGTGCCCGTCTGGCCCTTGGGCAGCGTGTACATGGACAGCTCGGTGGAGGGCAGCGCCCCGAAGGCCTTCAGGCCCACCGGCGACGCCTCACGGGAGTGCGAGGGGTCTGTGGAGCGGGACGAGGACCGCGAGCGTCGCCGGTAGCGGTAGCGGTAGCTGGGAATGCGCGTGATGGCCGCGCCTTGGAGGTAGTCGGCAGCTCGCTCCCCCACGCGCAACTCCCGATGGCGGTCGATGAACATGTGCACAGCCAGCACACCTACCATCTCGGCCATGATGAAGGAGAGGGCGCCGAAGTAGAAGGACCAGCCGTAGGAGTAGCTGTTCTTCTTGGAGTCGCTCTTGGAAGGATCCCCGGCGTTGGCGGAGATGTACACGATGATCCCGATGATGTTGCTGAGGCCTGAACGAGGACAGGAAGAGACCAGATCTGAGATAAACGCTTACTCAAGTAGTCCTACACACCGAACAACCGACGTCATCAGTTATTATCTCCGAAAGACAGATGAAGTCAGCAGTGGTCGTCGGCAGCAACAGTTCTAGGTTTCTGTCTCTATGTAGTTATTTTCCATCCTATTGTTGTTACTTCCTCTGTTACATGTTTTAGTCTTCTTAATGGTTGTTTTGCATCTCTTTGTAGTCATTCTGTGTTACTTTGAAATTGATTTGTGTTTCTTAATTTATTTTGCATCCTTTTGTTGTTAGGGTTTGTTGCTTAGTTAGAATTTTAAGTTTCTTTGTATTCATTTTGTTGTCTTTATAGTAATTCTGCATCTCTTTGTAGTAATTTTGAATCGTTTTATTGTTCAGGTTAGTTTCTCTCTTAACATCTTTGAGTCTTTTTGAAGATTCTCTCTGTATTTATCTTAAATCTCTAAAGTTTTTTGTTGTTGTCTTTATAGTCATTTTGTGTATCTTTGTATTGATTTTCTGTCTTTTTGTTGTCATGTAATGTTATTTTGTACTTATTTTGCATCTCTTTGTAGTTTTTTTCATCTTTTTGTTGTTAGGGTTAGTTATCTTTGTAAACCTTTTTAGTCTCTTTAAAGGTTCTTTAGCATATCTCAGTATTTTGTGTCTCTTTGTTGTTGTTGTTTGTGTATGTTAATAGTTGTTTTGTATTTATTTGTTTTCTTATTTCTAGTCTCTTCCTTGTTGCTATGACGACATTCTTGCCGGTTGGCCCTTTAGGGTTAACGTCATGACCATACCAGCTTCTTAATGCTAAACCATTTCATGTACAAACATTCGAGTGAAGACAGCTGATGAATGGTGGCCATGGAGACCTGGAATCTGAATGATTACATTACATGTCAGTGGCAGTAGAATCTGTATGTCTCTCTTTCTTCCTCCCTTAAATGGGGCAGATTCAGTCTTACGTTTATTTCTTATATTATATGTGAATATTTATCTCTGTAGTTTCTCATCTCTGATCGTCTGTCGTTCTCGTCATCCATCCTCATTCTGGCTGTTTTGTAGCCAGCCAGACAGACAGACAGACAGACAGACAGACAGACAGACAGACAGACAGACAGACAGACAGACAGATCTACAGTGAAGACGATGCTGAAGAGACGGCGAAGCAGACGGAGGTGTGAGGAGGACGGAGACGGATCAGAGCTGAAGAGTATCAGGGACATCTTATTTTTAGAGTGTAATCCCAGAGGCCTCCTCTCCGCCTAGCAACAGGACGAGACAGAGAGACAGACAGACAGAGAGAGAGAGACTGCTACATGTCTCACTTCTGACTTGTTGGGGAACTGGTTATCTAGTGCAGCCCAGTCGGCCTCGAACCAGCGTACAAAAACACACACAGACACACTATGGTCGTGTCCACGCCTTCGTCCTGAGGCCACGAGATCTAAAACCTGCATTTGTAAACATATTTATTGATGCAGTGTGACCTTCTGATTAATGATCCTCTTATTGAAGATGCAGTCATTTTGTGTCTCTTTGTTTTCACCTTGTGTTACTTTGAAATTGTTTTGTGTTTCTGTATTTATTTTGCTTCCCTTTATAGTTATTTTCCATCCTGTTATTGTGAGGGTTTGTTGCTTCGTTAGAGTTTTAAGTCTCCTTGTAGTCGTTCTATGTATCTTTGTAATTATTCCCCCCCTACCTGCGGAGACGAAGAGGATGCCGGAGCTGAGGATGATGTTGTGGCGTGACTTGTAGAACTCGCTGGCGGCAATGCAGAGCCCCCCCATGAAGAGCAGGATCACACTCATGATGGGGAAGATGCTGGAGGCTCGCACGGCGCCTGGACACACAAACACATCACGCCTTCGTCATGACAACCGCCTCCACTGGAACGTGCAAAGATAACACGGATGAACAAAGGATCTGTTGGAGGCTACGTCGGTAAAACAACTCTGTCTCCTGATAAATGACCTTCTCTCAGCTACGTTTCCATGGAAATGTGTTTTCAGAAAAGGTACCGAAAGGTTGCAGATTTAAACTTCATGTGGTTAACGGACAAAACCAAACCCAACAGGTCGGGTTCAGGAGAAACACCACAGATTGGATTAAAAAGAAAAAACACAACTAAAATACTCGGTTCTAACGGACACCAATATCCGCCTGGGGTTTGTGTTCAAATAACAACGTAACAATGTAACAATGTTACAACGTAGCAGCGTAACAACGTTCCAACATAACAACAACGTCACAACATAACAACGTGACAACATAACAACGTGACAACATAACAACATAACAACGTGACAACGTAACAACGTTCCAACATAACAACAACGTGACAACATAACAACGTGACAACATAACAACGTGACAACGTAACAACATAACAACGTGACAACGTAACAACGTAACAACGTTCCAACATAACAACAACGTGACAACATAACAACGTGACAACATAACGTGACAACATAACAACATAACAACGTGACAACATAACAACGTGACAACGTAACAACATAACAACGTGACAACGTAACAACGTAACAACGTTCCAACATAACAACAACGTGACAACATAACAACGTGACAACATAACGTGACAACATAACAACATAACAACGTGACAACGTTACAACGTGACAACGTTACAACGTAACAACACTTTTACTGGATGATCTGTATTTGTTATACTTGTGTGTGGAATGAGGGATTGTTATCAACATCTCAGGTGTGTTGGTGATTTTGTGTAAACTTCACTGTAAACTTTATGTATAATGTGTCCTGTAGAACAATGTTATATAACAATAGAGACAACATAATAAACCTTTATAATGAAAACAGACAGCTGGTTTCTAATGCTGATCTCTTTCCCTTTCTGTTTCTGTATACCTTCTACTTTCATCCCCCTCCCTCTCTCTCTCTTTCATCCCTCTCTCTATCAGTCTTTTCGTCCCTCTCTCTCTCCCTCTCTCTCTCTCCCTCTCTCTCTCTCATCCCTCTCTCTCTGTCTTTTCATCCCTCTCTCTCTCTCATCCCTCTCTCTCAGTCTTTTCGTCCCTCTCTCTCTCTCTCTCTCTCTCTTTCTCCCTCTCTCTCTCTCTCTCTCTCTCTCTCTCTCTCTCTCTCTCTCTCCAGTATAACAAGATGTTTCCACCAAAGGAGATCAAATATTAAGGTGACCTCAGATTTGGCTCTGCACAAAGCTTCCCCTCCTCCTACTCCTCCCTCTCCTTACTCGCCCGCTCACTCGCCCACTCGCTCACTCACTCGATCACTCATTCACTCGCCCACTCACTCACTCACACTCCAGCTCCTAAGTGGGGTGTTTCCCATACACACTCTCCACCCACACAGGACTGATACTCTCTCTCTCTCTGTCTCTCTCTCTCACACACACACACATGCACACACACACACACACACACACACACACACACACACACACACACACACACACACACACACACACAACACATACACACTCCGCCCACGTGGGAGAGCCCAGCAGCAAAGAACATGTGGTAGTGGAAACTTGGCAAAACAGCTACAGAGGAATAACTAACTGTGTGTGTGTGTGTGTGTGTGTGTGTGTGTGTGTGTGTGTGTGTGTGTGTGTGTGTGTGTGTGTGCATGTGTCCATATGTGTGTCTATGTAATGCAGACAGACGCGTCCACCAGTAGAATCCTTTTTCTTTTTTTTAGAAAATGACCACATCTTATTTAGAGGGAAGAAGAAAAATGTAAGCATGAAAAAACACACACCGTTTGTGCATCCTGCCAGTCATTATCATGCCGGATTACTCATATAAATCGTGATATGCCTCCATGTCACAACTCCGCTCCCCAAAATAGCTGCTGTGACATCAGCTGGTTGATGATGTCATCGGCGAGTTACGTCACGTGTCTTGCAATTCGATCCAGAGTATTAGCATTATGTACGAGGATCCAGCAGTCTAATTATAGCAACGGCTTTATATTATAGCACAGGACTGCACACGGCTTCCAGTCCAGAGCAAACCAGGACCCCTGTGTGAGTCTCTGCATGTGCATCTATCATTATGGGGACCCGGTGTTAGACCTCTGAGTGAGGTCCTCAGTTTTCTGTACTTTATGCTCCAAACAAATTTTCACACAGCAAAATTCAACCAAACTGCTGGAAACTCTGTCTGGTCTGGTCTCTGGACTAATGTAAGCTACTATCGTAGACCTCAGGGGGAACACAGATAGTCTCAGGTTTCTCCACATAGTCTGGTTTAGTCTCTGGACTAATGTGAGCCACTATTGTAGACCTCTGGGGACCACAGACAGTCTCTGGTTTCTACACATAGTCTGGACTGGTCTCTGGAATAATCTGAGCCACTACCGTAGACCTTTGGCCTTTGCCACTTCCATACAATCAGATTTCTTTTTACAGCCAGAGGAGTCGACCCCTGCTGGCCGTGAGAGAGAATGGCTGCTCTGTCTATAGACCTGTCCCCGTCTTTAAGGACCCTGATGGGTTTCTACTGGAGTTACCTGAAAGAGTCCTAGGAGCTAAAGGGGGGCCTCGGGTCTGTTGGTTCCCAACTAGTCCTCAGATATGTCCCAATCACACACAGCTACTCATACAAACAAACACATCCACTGATACTTCGGTATATATAAACGGTTGCCATGACGATGGAGAAGGCATGGTCAGTGGTTCATCTGGATTTACTGTAAAAATAAAACAGAATTCTTTTTTGAACCAAACTTTCCCTCCGTCTTCCCCTCGCTCCACCGCCGTGGCCTCCATCCACCAGCTGTCAGACAGACAGGTGGAGAAGGACAGACAGATGGATGGAGAGCAGAAGGGAGGAGGCGAGGGATGGATGGAGGAGAGGAGGAGGAGAGGGAGAATGTGACCCACATGGAGGAGCCAGAGTATTTATAGGTGTCCTAATTGGCAAGCCGCTGGGAGAGCAACAGCACCTCCTCGTCCTTCAGCTCCTCGTCCTTCACCTCCTTGTCCTTCACCTCGTCGTCCTTCACCTCCTTGTCCTTCACCTCCTCGTCCTTCACCTCCGCATCCTTCACCTCCTCAACCTTCTCCGGCCTCCTCATGTACCATCCTCCATGTCCTTCACCTCCCTGTCCACCGCCCCCTCGTCCTTCACCTCCTCGTCCTCCACCTCCTTGTCCTCCACCTCCTCATCCTCCACTTCCTCGTCCTTCACCTCCTCCTCCTTCACATCCTCCTCCTCCTTCACCTCTTCCTCATCCTTCACCTCCTCAACCTTCTCCTGCCATCTCTAGTACCCTCCTCCACATCCTTCACCTCCTCATCCTCCACCTCCTCGTCCTCCACCTCCTTGTCCTTCACCTCCTCGTTCTCCACCTCCTTGTCCTCCACCTCCTCATCCTACACTTCCTCGTCCTTCACCTCCTCCTTCACCTCTTCCTCATCCTTCACCTCCTCAACCTTCTCCTGCCACCTCTAGTACCCTCCTCCACATCCTTCACCTCCTCGTCCTTCACCTCCTCAACCTTCTCCTGCCTCCTGTTGTCCTCCACCTCCTCCACCTCCACCTCCACCTCCTCGTCCTCCTCCTCCTCGTCCTTCACCTCCTCGGGGAGGGGAGGTGTACGGGTACCCAGTAGGCCGTTGTTCATGTCGCCTGTATCTTAGACAACAGGACCAGTGAACCTGGTTCACGTGAAACCTGATGTTTTTAAGAGACCACTGCTGTGAAACACAAATAAAATAAAAAACAAAGAACTCACGTAGGAAGTACTCGGAAGCGTCCGCCTCGTAGTCGGCGTCCTCGGGGAAGTGGTCTATCTGCTTACACATGCCTTTAAAGGAACCTGAGACAGGAAAGAGACCGGAGACCTCGTTAGGAACACAGATATCACAGTAAACAATACAAAACAGATTATGTATATTTAAATGTGTGTTTTTCGTTGAGCTTCTCACAATTTTTGTCAACTCGACAATTTCACTGCAGTAACGCTAGATAACGACAAAGGAAAGAAGGACAGAAAGTGACAGAAGCGTAAGAATAAATCGGCGGGAGTTTAAATGCATCAACAGAGGTCGAAGAGGAAGGAGAGCTGAAGATGCTGCTCATTACGAAGAATTGTGTGCGTGTGTGAGTTTGTGTGTGTTTAGCTTGGTTCAGCTCCAGTGGTAAGTGTCTGCCCTCCCAAACCGTTGCAATTAAAAGGCCCCTTTTTAATGGATGATTGAAGGACGAAAGATGAGCGCCAGGCTTCAAATGGGCATTGGTTACATGCACACACACACACACACACACACACACACACACTAGCATCAGCCCTATTGTCAAGCTTCTCACTGGCTGTCTCTCTCTCTCACTACTCACACTGAGAGCAGTTTTTCAGATATTTTGCATTTTCATCTCGACCATACAAAGCAACGCTCGACACATCAAAGAAACCGATGACATCACTCCATGTTCTTCTGCTCAACAGCGCCACCAACAGATCTGACCCTTGTGTCCGCTACTGCATCGATACACCCTAACCCCCCCCCTCTCTGCTGTCGTCATGACGACGTGTCACTCTTACTATTATTCTGTGACCAACCTGCCCCTCAGGGGTCAAGACGGATCCGTGACCCACATATCCTCGCAGCAGGAGGGTTATGATCTAGACCAATCAGAAGAGACCCCAGTGATCCCATCACCCCGCCCCCCATGCTCCCACAAGCCAATCAGAGGCCTGCTTGTCAACGTAATGTCGTGTGATGAAACATGAGCAGACTTCCTCTTATGAAGTATTAACATCTGAACCCACTGCAAAAAGTGTGTGTGTGTGAATTCTTGTACTCGCTTCATAGTGGAGTAAATTTTCAGGTTCTCACTTCTTCAAAGGCCTGATTGAAGATCCAGACTTTGTTGTGAGGTTCAGGCTGGGGGGGGGGGGGGGGGGCAACGATAGGAGTACAGGGATGTGTGTGTGTGTGTGTGTGTGTGTGTGTGTGTGTCATCAGAGATGTAATGTAACACCCTCTCCTGAACCAGCTCTGTGTTTTATGCAAAATACTTGGCACAGCGACTTTATTCTTTATGCTAATTATGGCTCGATCCATCCGTATGCTAAAAATGCCATTAAAGAAATGCGTCAGCTCCAAAGGTGGATGAACATCAGAGAGCTCAAAGGAGACGTGTTGCACAGCCACGATGGCGATCAGCTCGCTTCAGTTCTGTACCTTCTATGAATGTTAGTCAGCTCTTCTTCTCCTTCCTTTCATGCATCTGTAAATACTTCCTTGTATCTGTAGATGAACCATCTGCCCTGAACACATCCTGTGTTCTGAACTAGATGCAGTATACATCTATTACCACTGTGGACAAAGTGGTAGAGGTTAAGAATTTGAAATATCTGAAAGAATAAGAGAAATCTTGCATCTCCCTTCTTCGAAATATGCAAGACAAAGTGAGTGTGGATGTATTTGTCTTCTTGATATTTTACCAAAATATCTAAAATGATCCCAAAGTTCATATCCCTCCTTTGGTGATCGCTTCATCTGACTGAACCCCATCATGAGTCACTATATTATACACTGTATTGATTTTATTTAATGTTCTTTTTATTCAGCAGCTTTTTACTGTATAGCCAAATCAATAAAGCCAGCATCAACTCTTCGTACAGGATAACAACTAGAAGAAGAAGAAGCTTCATTAAACCACTCCATCCTCAGTTGTATTTCATTTTAATCTACGAACCATGAAGGCAAAATTCATTTCCCAACAATTTCACAACACATTTGAACGGAGAGACCTATTCAAGAAAACTGTAGCATGTGGGATTAGATTCTCACCTTAGATCCAGGATCCAGACCGGATGGATTTAAACTCTAAGTCAGTGTACATTCCCCAATAAACTATATTCTCTTGGTGTCATGATCTGGGTTTTTAATAGTTTACTATCCTGTTTTATTTTGTAGTTTGTGTCTCCTGTGTGGTTTCCTGTAGTTTGTAGTTTCTCGTGTCTTGACTACTCCACCCTCTGGTGGTCTGTGTCTATTTGTGTGTATAGTCTGTCTCCTACATTCTCCAGTAAACTACTTTCTCTAATAAACTACATTCTCCAGTAAACTACATCCTCCAATAAACTACATTCTCCAGTAAACTACATTCTCCAGTAAACTATATTCTCCAGTAAACTATATTCTCCAATAAAATACATTCTCCAATAAACTACATTCTCCAGTAAACTACTTTCTCCAATAAACTACATTCTCCAGTAAACTACTTTCTCCAATAAACTACATTCTACAGTAAACTATTATTCTCCAATAAACTACATTCTACAGTAAACTACATTCTCCAATAAACTACAATCTCCAGTAAACTATTATTCTCCAATAAACTACATTCTACAGTAAACTACATTCTCCAGTAAACTACTTTCTCCAATAAACTACATTCTACAGTAAACTATTATTCTCCAATAAACTACATTCTCCAGTAAACTACATTCTCCAATAAACAACAATCTCCAGTAAACTATTATTCTCCAATAAACTACATTCTACAGTAAACTACATTCTCCAATAAACTACAATCTCCAGTAAACTATTATTCTCCAATAAACTACATTCTCCAGTAAACTACTTTCTCCAATAAACTACTTTCTCCAGTAAACTATTATTCTCCAACAAACTACATTCTCCAGTAAACTACTTTCTCCAATAAACTACATTCTCCAGTAAACTATTATTCTCCAATAAACTACATTCTCCAGTAAACTATTATTCTCCAATAAACTACATTCTCCAGTAAACTACTTTCTCCAATAAACTACATTCTCCAGTAAACTATTATTCTCCAATAAACTACATTCTCCAGTAAACTACATTCTCCAATAAACTACTTTCTCCAATAAACTACATTCTCCAGTAAACTACATTCTCCAATAAACTACATTCTCCAATAAACTACATTCTCCAGTAAACTACTTTCTCTAATAAACAAGATTCTCCAGTAAACTACATCCTCCAATAAACTACATTCTCCAATAAACTACAATCTCCAGTAAACTATTATTCTCCAATAAACTACATTCTCCAGTAAACTACTTTCTCCAATAAACTACTTTCTCCAGTAAACTATTATTCTCCAACAAACTACATTCTCCAGTAAACTACTTTCTCCAATAAACTACATTCTTCAGTAAACTATTATTCTCCAATAAACTACATTCTCCAGTAAACTATTATTCTCCAATAAACTACATTCTCCAGTAAACTACTTTCTCCAATAAACTACATTCTCCAGTAAACTATTATTCTCCAATAAACTACATTCTCCAGTAAACTACATTCTCCAATAAACTACTTTCTCCAATAAACTACATTCTCCAGTAAACTACATTCTCCAATAAACTACATTCTCCAATAAACTACATTCTCCAGTAAACTACTTTCTCTAATAAACAAGATTCTCCAGTAAACTACATCCTCCAATAAACTACATTCTCCAGTAAACTACATTCTCCAGTAAACTATATTCTCCAGTAAACTATATTCTCCAATAAAATACATTCTCCAATAAACTACATTCTCCAGTAAACTACTTTCTCCAATAAACTACATTCTCCAGTAAACTACTTTCTCCAATAAACTACATTCTACAGTAAACTACATTCTCCAATAAACTACAATCTCCAGTAAACTATTATTCTCCAATAAACTACATTCTACAGTAAACTACATTCTCCAATAAACTACAATCTCCAGTAAACTATTATTCTCCAATAAACTACATTCTCCAGTAAACTACTTTCTCCAATAAACTACTTTCTCCAGTAAACTATTATTCTCCAACAAACTACATTCTCCAGTAAACTACTTTCTCCAATAAACTACATTCTCCAGTAAACTATTATTCTCCAATAAACTACATTCTCCAGTAAACTACTTTCTCCAATAAACTACATTCTCCAGTAAACTACTTTCTCCAATAAACTACATTCTCCAGTAAACTACATTCTCCAATAAACTACATTCTCCAGTAAACTATTATTCTCCAATAAACTACATTCTCCAGTAAACTACATTCTCCAATAAACTACTTTCTCCAATAAACTACATTCTCCAGTAAACTACATTCTCCAATAAACTACATTCTCCAGTAAACTACTTTCTCTAATAAACTACATTCTCCAGTAAACTATTATTCTCCAACAAACTACATTCTCCAGTAAACTATTATTCTCCAATAAACTACATTCTCCAGTAAACTAATATTCTCCAATAAACTACATTCTCCAGTAAACTACATTCTCCAATAAACTACATTCTCCAGTAAACTATTATTCTCCAATAAACTACATTCTCCAGTAAACTATTATTCTCCAACAAACTACATGCTCCAGTAAACTATTATTCTCCAATAAACTACATTCTCCAGTAAACTATTATTCTCCAATAAACTACATTCTCCAGTAAACTATTATTCTCCAATAAACTACATTCTCCAGTAAACTACATTCTCCAGTAAACTATTATTCTCCAATAAACTACATTCTCCAGTTAACTACTTTCTCCAATAAACTACATTCCCCAGTAAACTACATTCTCTAATAAACTACATTCTCCAGTAAACTATTATTCTCCAATAAACTACATTCTCCAGTAAACTATTATTCTCCAATAAACTACATTCTCCAGTAAACTACTTTCTCCAATAAACTACATTCTTCAGTAAACTACATTCTCCAGTAAACTACTTTCTCCAGTAAACTACATTCTCCAGTAAACTATATTCTCCAACAAACTACATTCTCCAGTAAACTACTTTCTCCAATAAACTACATTCTCCAACAAACTAGGCTCGTTCGGGATGGTCTTGGCTTGACTTGACTTGACTTATCACGCCGACGAGAGCTGCAGGTGTCTGAGGGGGCGGGCTCTAAAAGAGACGGCAGGCAAACGCCGTCAAGTCGGACAACAAAGTCAACGTGACTATGGTGCTTAAGCGATAGAACACAGCAGCAAACCAAAGAGGATATGTTTTATATATATATAAAACATATATATTACACACACACACACACACACATGCAAGGAAACATGTGGAAGGCATTATTTTTTCCAGTATATTTGTATTATCATTCTATGTTTCTATTAACCAGACCTCACATATAATAGGCCGACTCACAACACAATGCACGGAACTTTAGATCAAGCCATGAGATCAATGCGACCAAAATAAAAAGTATCATTTCACCACAAGGTGGCCGCCGAGTACGGACCTGAACACACGTCATTGAACTTTTAACCAATGAGAACCATTCCGCTGTAGCGGAGGTGTGGACAAGCCAGTTGCAGCCACCGTTCACCGCGCTGCCAAGCGCCGCAAGAAGCGGCTCTTAAAAACTTGTTCTCGCGATGTTTTGGGTCACGTGATATGGTCGCGACCCTGTGACGTCTATGCAGTCGGCTGCTAAGTCGGACACAAATTCTAGCCATCATGCATCGCTTTCAACCCACAATACATCACGTTAGGTAGCGCGCTGCAGGCGGCTACATCAAGTCGAACGAGCCTACTACATTCTCCAATAAACTACATTCTCCAGTAAACTATTATTCTCCAATAAACTACATTCTCCAGTAAACTATTATTCTCCAACAAACTACATTCTCCAGTAAACTACTTTCTCCAATAAACTACATTCTCCAGTAAACTATTATTCTCCAATAAACTACATTCTCCAGTAAACTACTTTCTCCAATAAACTACATTCTCCAGTAAACTATTATTCTCCAATAAACTACATTCTCCAGTAAACTACTTTCTCCAATAAACTACATTCTTCAGTAAACTATATTCTCCAACAAACTACATTCTCCAGTAAACTACTTTCTCCAATAAACTACATTCTCCAACAAACTACATTCTCCAGTAAACTACTTTCTCCAATAAACTACATTCTCCAGTAAACTACTTTCTCCAATAAACTACATTCTCCAGTAAACTATTATTCTCCAATAAACTACATTCTCCAGTAAACTACTTTCTCCAATAAACTACATTCTTCAGTAAACTACATTCTCCAGTAAACTACTTTCTCCAGTAAACTACTTTCTCCAATAAACTACATTCTCCAACAAACTACATTCTCCAGTAAACTATTATTCTCCAATAAACTACATTCTCCAGTAAACTACATTCTCCAGTAAACTATTATTCTCCAATAAACTACATTCTCCAGTAAACTATTATTCTCCAATAAACTACATTCTCCAGTAAACTATTATTCTCCAATAAACTACATTCTCCAGTAAACTATTATTCTCCAATAAACTACATTCTCCAGTAAACTATTATTCTCCAATAAACTACATTCTCCAGTAAACTACATTCTCTAATAAACTACATTCTTCAGTAAGCTACATTCTCCAGTAAACTACATTCTCCAATAAACTACATTCTCCACACAGACCTATACATGTGTACGTTTGTAGGCTTTGGAACAGAAAGGGTTCATCTATTAAAACAATGAAGGAGAGAAACCACCCTTCCCTTCTGAAGAACTCCCTTGGGTCTGGCTCTGGTTCCGCCTCTATCCTACTTCTATTTAGTGCAACTTTCTGCCTTGTTTTCCTCCCACCCTCATTCATTCCTCTGGTACAGAGGGAGAAGATGAAGGAGTGAGAGGAGGTAATAACGAGAGACAGACAGGCGAGATGTGAGAGACAGACAGGTGACAGCTATGAGAGGAATGTGAGAGACTCACAACGCTGACGGCGTCTCAGAGCAGCATGTCCAGTCCTGAGTGAGAGGATCCCATATGTGGAGCAGCTACCTGCCCTCATTCTGCAGCTCTCTCTAATGACAATATCAAACCAAAGCTGCCATGTTTGTTTGTGTGTTTGTTTAGAAGAATTACCACAAATAATAAGATTTTAGATGACTTCTGCATCATATATTTATACAGCATGTGTGTGTGTGTGTGTGTGTGTGTGTGTGTGTGTGTGTGTGTGTGTGTGTGTGTGCATGTGTGTGTGCATGTGTGTGTGTGTGTGTGTGTGTGTGTGTGTATCATGTGAGTATCCACAGGGAAGGCATGTTAACAGGTTTGGCTACCGCTGAGAGGATTGGTAAGAATCTACCAGGAGCTCTGTGTGTGTGTGTGTGTGTGTGTGTGTGTGTGTGTGTGTGTGTGTGTGTGTGTGTGTGTGTGTGTGGTCCCATTGAGTCAGTGGAAGTATGGTGGAGGGAAAGGGGGGTGAGGTGGGGAGGGCTGGAGGGGCTATGACTCATTCACTGCATGGATGCCTCTGGCTCTCTTTCTCTCTCTCTCTCTCTGCATAGCAACGGCTATGAAGAAGCTCATATAGGTCCCTAGCAACCAGTGCTGATAGTGTGACGGCCTGCAAACTCTCCATTAACGGGTCGGAGGGAAATCATATCACACACGCCATCCATGTGAATATATATAATAAAAACACACACACACATCTCAGCTCTCAGTCTCCACTCTAATTCATCCCAAAGGTGTTCTATCGGGTTGAGGTCAGGACTCTGTGCAGACCAGTCAAGTTCATCCACACCAAACTCTCTCCTCCATGTCTTTATGACCTTGCTTTGTGCACTGGTGCACAGTCATGTTGGAACAGGAAGGGGCCGTCCCCAAACTGTTCCACAAAGTTGGGAGCATGGAATTGTCCAACATCTCTTGGTATGCTGAAGCATTCAGAGATCCTTTCACTGGAACTAAGGGGCCAAGCCCAGCTCCTGAAAAACAACCCCACACCATAATCCCCCTCCACCAGACTTTACACGTGGCACAATGCAGTCAGACAAGTACCGTTGTCCTGGCAACCGCCAAACCCAGACTCGTCCATCAGATTGCCAGATGGAGAAGCGTGATTGGTCACTCCAGAGAACGTCTCCACTGCTCCAGAGTCCAGTGGCGGCGTGCTTTACACCACTGCATCCAACGCTTTGCATTGCACTTGCTGATGTATGGCTTAGATGCAGAACACCTGATTTCAAATAAACCTCCAGGGGCCCGTTTCACAAAGCAGGTTCAACAAACTCTGAACCTAACCCTGAACTCTGAGTTGACCAACTCTGAGATGGGCAAAAATCCGCAAAGATGAGCGGTTTGAATCAGTTCAGTCAACTCTGAGTATGTAAACTCTGAGTTACGCGCGTGCCTGCCGACTCTACAAAGCCATCATCAATGGAGCTCCGATACTACGATTCACCATGGCAACGGGGAGAGCGTTATTAGATATTACCGAGTGTTTATGTAGAAAACGAGCTCATCCTGAGAAAGCGGAGCAACGTAACTGCAGCGTGGCAGACAATTACTGCCTGATCTAATGTGTATAACTGAATGAAACAGTCGATTGATCTAAAGGTAATAAGTGTTCATTTTCAGCTTTACAGAGCGACACTGTGGGGTAACGGTTAGCAATGCTGCCTACGGTGCAGACGACAGCGGTTCAACTCCTGTAGTTCACAAAGTAGCACACTGAATGAATTATCATTTTCATTGGGTGTAATCCCCCCAGACACAGAAAGAAAGTGGCTTCAGTTGAAAATTAAGCATAAGGATATTGCGCAAATACGTTGACTAAGTCATATGATTTTAATCATATTTCACATAAACAGTAAATATAAGCAGGTATGTCAACACAGGAATGTACTTAAACATTTTATAAATCTCCCGTTCGCAAAAAAGCTAGCTTCGCAAAGAATCTGGTTGCGGATTATGTCCGCGATATGAAATGTTGAAAATGTCGGAGAATATTGTTTAGATAATATCTAATGTGATTGGAAGGAAAGGTAATCAAAATTGTCTCCCAACGCAAAGCTGCTAGAATCACTTTTATTTCCATATCGATTAGGTTGACGATGAAAGGACAGCACAATTTTTCAGAGTTGGTTCAGATTCCGGAAAAAGGCGGAGACATGTAGGGAGAAACTCAGGGTTTGTTGAAGCAAACCTGCTAGCGAGCAGGTTAGGTTCACGGAGTATGTTACCCGGGTAACTGACTCAGAGTTATGCTGAACTGGCTTTGTGAAACCGAAAAACCAGAGTTTCCCTCATCTCAGGGTTAACTAACTCAAGGTTTTCACTAAACCTGCTTTGTGAAACGGACCCCAGGTAACCTCCAGGTAACCTCCACACTTTCAGGTAATCTCCAGGTAACTTCCATGTAAACTCCAGGTATCTTCCAGGTAACTTCCAGGTAACCTTCAGGTAACTTTCAGGTAACCTCCATGTAACCTCCAGGTAACTTCCATGTAACCTCCAGGTAACTTCCATGTAACCTCCATGTAACCTCCAGGTAACCTCCATGTAACCTCCATGTAACCTCCAGGTAACTTCCATGTAACCTCCAGGTAACTTCTATGTAACCTCCATGTAACCTCCATGTAACCTCCATGTAACCTCCATGTAACCTCCAGGTAACTTCTATGTAACCTCCAGGTAACTTCTATGTAACCTCCATGTAACCTCCATGTAACCTCCAGGTAACTTCCATGTAACCTCCAGGTAACTTCCATGTAACCTCCATGTAACCTCCATGTAACCTCCAGGTAACTTCCATGTAACCTCCAGGTAACTTCCATGTAACCTCCATGTAACCTCCAGGTAACTTCCATGTAACCTCCAGGTAACTTCCATGTAACCTACAGGTAACCTCCATGTAACCTCCATGTAACCTCCATGTAACCTCCATGTAACCTCCAGGTAACTTCCATGTAACCTCCATGTAACCTCCAGGTAACCTCCAGGTAACTTCCATGTAACCTCCAGGTAACCTCCATGTAACCTCCAGGTAACTTCCATGTAACCTCCAGGTAACCTCCAGGTAACCTCCAGGTAACCTCCATGTAACCTCCAGGTAACTTCCATGTAACCTCCAGGTAACCTCCATGTAACCTCCAGGTAACCTCCATGTAACCTCCAGGTAACCTCCAGGTAACCTCCAGGTAACTTCCATGTAACCTCCAGGTAACCTCCAGGTAACTTCCAGGTAACTTCCATGTAACCTCCAGGTAACCTCCATGTAACCTCCAGGTAACCTCCATGTAACCTCCAGGTAACCTCCAGGTAACCTCCATGTAACCTCCAGGTAACCTCCAGGTAACTTCCAGGTAACCTCCAGGTAACCTGCTGCTCAGGTCTAAATGGGATTCCTGTATAAAAGCAGTTTTGTGTTTTGTCCCTCCAGGCCACCGTACCACTGAAACGCTGTGACGAACAGATTCCATCCCAGAATCATCTCTCCATCACACCTCGCCGGCTGGCCCTCAAACCAGTCGCCATGGAGATTAATAGCAGCACTTAGAGCCCGCTGAGCTCCACCTGGCAAGGCCGAGGCCCCCCAGGCCAGCGCCAGTCTGTGCCTCAGAATGAGAGACCGTCCCGGGTCCTGATCCATCATGGAAGTCTGTGACAGGCTGGATCTATATAATGCAAAAGAATATCTAGAATATTTGTGTATAATTCATTTAATCAACACTAGTTGGCTGTAGTGTTGCTTTCGTTAACGAAAATTATGACGAAATATCGTCATCAACGAACCTTTATCATGTGAGGAAAACGAGACGAGACGCAACGCAACGAAAATGCTGGTCATGTGACGATAACGATAATTAAATATATAATGCAATATTGTAGACGAATAAAAACGAGACTACATGTGGTTTACAAAATAAAAACTATGCTAAAATGTGTCTTCATTTTCGTTGACCTAAACGAGGCGAGACGAAATGTTGTAACGTTGTTTCGTCTCGTTAAGTCGCGTTATTATCAGTCGGCTCGTTCGAGATGAACTGCTCCTCGCCTGGAAAGCAGACGAGATCAGCGGAGCAGCAGGAGGCGGAGCCTAAACGCTGCGCTGCAGTCGGACAGTTTCCATCGGCCTTCGAAGATTTGACAGGAAGTCATAGAACAAGTTACATCCTGTTAGACGCGATCGGTAGGCTATTTGTAGTTTGTGACCACATTCGCATTTATTTATATTTGTTCATAAATATCTGTAAGTAATCCCTCGGGAAATTATACAGCTGCAGTTATAAGAGAAAGAGAAGAAAGAGAGTCAAATATGTATAAAAATATAAAGTATAAAATAATGCCAATGAATATTAGTAATATTTATTGGCATTATTTTTTGACAGTTATACTGTATTAAATGTGTATCTGGGTAGTGTTGCTTTCGTTAATGAAAATTATGACTAAATATCGTCGTCAACGAACCTTGCTGGTCATGTGACAATAACCTTTTTGATTAGTAAGATAATATGTTGTAAATTCAAATCAGAGCGTCTTCTGTGTCTGGAATGCATGTATTCTTGAGTCTATAAGGTAACAATAATATAATAATAAGATAACATTGTTTGAATTGTGAAATAGGTTTGACTGAATACAATCTTTGACTAAAACTAGACTAAAATAGTCACGAACAATTCTGACTAAAATAAGACTAACATGCTCAGACTTTTAGTCGACTGAAACTTGACTCGACTAAAATAGGATGAACACGACTAAAACTGATCAAAACTCAAATGATAGCTCGAGACAAAGACTAGACTAAACTAAAAGTAAAACAGGCCGCCAAAAACAACACTAGTTGGCTGGTATTCCTTTAAGTGCACAAAAATAATACAACAATAATATAATAATATTATTATAATACAATATTGAGGAACATCTGCGACTCTACAGCTTCCTGTTTCAGTAAAATCAGTTTAATCATCATCATCTGACCAAGAGACCAAGAACAACAGGGCCCTTAAATCACAACTTAATACATCTTCTTTATTTATCTTAGCCTACAGATCCCAGATCTGACACGATCACATGATTTCTATGAGATAAACTCGCTTCCCTCTGTCCCATCCAGTAATGAAGCCT
This sequence comes from Eutrigla gurnardus, assembly GCF_963514095.1. Classification (NCBI taxonomy): domain Eukaryota; kingdom Metazoa; phylum Chordata; class Actinopteri; order Perciformes; family Triglidae; genus Eutrigla; species Eutrigla gurnardus. Next base: position 32,778,049 of record NC_139917.1, read on the forward strand.
CAGATATACAACACCAGCAATCAGATTAAATGTCATTTGCTAGTTTTGCATCTCTAACAACACAACTGATACGATTTTACCTCAGTAATCACATTACATGTAATCAGTTACTTCCTGTCCTGCTGCATCAGAAGCTGCAGCTTCAGACGATTAGCAACGCTCGTGGTTATTAGCATAATTAATGTCATTGCCGTAATGCACTCTAGTTCAGAGACAGCTGCCACACACACACACACACACACACACACACACACACACACACACACATCATGATCATGAAGACATGATCAACATGAAGCGGTTCGATGGAACGTGGGCCTGCGTGTTAAAGATAGCACAGGATGCCGGAGGGGGTGAGACAGAAAACCGGGCTGCCTGCTCCTTCTCTCCACCGCAACACATTCTGCTCTCAATGTTTCACCGCTGCATCGCCGAGCTCAGCGGTGTGAGACGTGAAGCCCCTAGTGGGGAGAATCAGTATCACATGGCTGTGTTCACATCAACAAATATGTCAGTGACTTGACACCATTTTGCAACCTCCAAGTTCTCAGGTCTCCGTCTGCAGGAACCAACTCAAAGCAACACAAACCGCCGTCAAAGTGGCTCCGAAACCTGCATCGCTGCATTTTTATATGCCAAACGCCGTGATCGCAGGTTTCATCACACGCACACCGACGGTTCAACAAGATGTGAAAGGTGTCAGATAAAATGAGCTGGTCATGGAGGAGACGGAACATTCGTCATGCAGAACAAAAAGAGCACAAACCAACTTTTTCTTTCTCGTAGAAAATGATGACCATTAGTTCCTTTTCCTTTCAGGAGATGTAAGCAACCAGCAGGTCTCGATTGTTCTACCCATAAATACTAGCGGTTTGTTTACATTAGCAAGCTGACGCTGTTAGTCAAAGTTGACTTGTTTCACCAACATTCTCACTCGTCGTATTTAACGCCTTAAAGAGTACTTTTGTTCGGTAACTCAACAGAAAAACTTACGGTAGTAAACGTATGTGGGAAGTTTGTAAATACACAATTTTACCAAATGTGTTCCCCCAACACTGCTATCATCCATCCATCCACCCATCCATCCTCCACCCATCCATCCTCCACCCATCCTTCCTCCACCCATCCATCATCCCTCCATCCACCCATCCATCCATCCATCCATCATCCCTCCATCATCCATCCATCCACCCATCCATCCTCCACCCATCCATCCATCATCCCTCCATCCATCATCCATCCATCCACCCATCCATCCTCCACCCATCCTTCCTCCACCCATCCATCATCCATCCATCCACCCATCCATCCACCACCCATCCTTCCTCCACCCATCCATCATCCCTCCATCCACCCATCCATCCATCATCCCTCCATCATCCATCCATCCACCCATCCTTCCTCCACCCATCCATCCATCATCCCTCCATCCACCCATCCTTCCATCATCCCTCCATCATCCATCCATCCACCCATCCATCCTCCACCCATCCATCCATCATCCCTCCATCATCCATCCATCCACCCATCCATCCTCCACCCATCCATCATCCCTCCATCCATCATCCCTCCATCCACCCATCCATCCATCATCCCTCCATCATCCATCCATCCACCCATCCATCCTCCACCCATCCATCATCCCTCCATCCATCATCCATCCATCCACCCATCCATCCTCCACCCATCCATCATCCCTCCATCCATCATCCCTCCATCCACCCATCCTTCCTCCACCCATCCATCATCCCTCCATCCACCCATCCATCCATCCATCATCCCTCCAACATCCATCCATCCACCCATCCTTCCTCCACCCATCCATCCATCATCACTCCATCCACCCATCCTTCCTCCACCCATCCATCATCCCTCCATCCACCCATCCATCCATCATCCCTCCATCATCCATCCATCCACCCATCCATCCTCCACCCATCCTTCCTCCACCCATCCATCATCCCTCCATCCACCCATCCATCCATCATCCCTCCATCATCCATCCATCCACCCATCCATCCATCATCCCTCCATCATCCCTCCATCCATCATCCCTCCATCCACCCATCCTTCCTCCACCCATCCATCATACCTCCATCATCCATCCATCATCCCTCCATCATCCATCCATCCATCCACCCATCCATCCTCCACCCATCCATCATCCCTCCATCCATCATCCCTCCATCCACCCATCCTTCCTCCACCCATCCATCATACCTCCATCATCCATCCATCATCCCTCCATCATCCCTCCATCCACCCATCCTTCCTCCACCCATCCATCATACCTCCATCATCCATCCATCATCCCTCCATCATCCCTCCATCCACCCATCCTTCCTCCATCCATCCATCCATCCATCCTCCACCCATCCTTCCTCCACCCATCCATCATCCCTCCATCCACCCATCCATCCATCATCCCTCCATCATCCATCCATCCACCCATCCATCATCCCTCCATCCATCATCCCTCCATCCACCCATCCTTCCTCCACCCATCCATCATCCCTCCATCCACCCATCCTTCCTCCACCCATCCATCATCCCTCCATCATCCATCCATCATCCCTCCATCATCCCTCCATCCACCCATCCTTCCTCCATCCATCCATCCATCCATCCTCCACCCATCCTTCCTTCACCCATCCATCATCCCTCCATCCACCCATCCATCATCCATCCACCCATCCATCCTCCACCCATCCTTCCTCCACCCATCCTTCCTCCCTCCATCCATCATCCCTCCATCCACCCATCCTTCCTCCACCCATCCATCATCCCTCCATCATCCCTCCATCATCCATCCACCCATCCTTCCTCCACCCATCCATCATCCCTCCATCATCCATCCATCATCCCTCCATCATCCCTCCATCATCCCTCCATCATCCATCCACCCATCCTTCCTTCATCCATCCATCCATCCATCCACCCATCCATCCATCCATCATCCCTCCATCCACCCATCCTTCCTCCACCCATCCATCATCCCTCCATCCACCCATCCATCCTCCACCCATCCATCATCCCTCCATCCACCCATCCTTCCTTCACCCATCCATCATCCCTCCATCATCCATCCATCATCCCTCCATCATCATCCATCCACCCATCCTTCCTTCATCCATCCATCATCCCTCCATCCACCCATCCTTCCTCCACCCATCCATCATCCCTCCATCCACCCATCCATCCTCCACCCATCCATCATCCCTCCATCCACCCATCCTTCCTCCACCCATCCATCATCCCTCCATCATCCATCCATCATCCCTCCATCATCCCTCCATCATCCCTCCATCATCCATCCACCCATCCTTCCTCCACCCATCCATCCATCCATCCACCCATCCTTCCTCCACCCATCCATCATCCCTCCATCATCCCTCCATCATCCATCCACCCATCCTTCCTTCATCCATCCATCCATCTATCCATCCTTCCATCCATCTATCCATCCATCCATCCATCCACCCATCCTTCCTCCACCCATCCATCATCCCTCCATCATCCATCCATCATCCCTCCATCATCCCTCCATCATCCATCCACCCATCCTTCCTTCATCCATCCATCCATCCATCTATCCATCCTTCCATCCATCTATCCATCCATCCATCCACCCATCCTTCCTCCACCCATCCATCATCCCTCCATCATCCCTCCATCATCCCTCCATCATCCATCCACCCATCCTTCCTTCATCCATCCATCCATCCACCCATCCTTCCTCCACCCATCCATCATCCCTCCATCATCCCTCCATCATCCATCCACCCATCCTTCCTTCATCCATCCATCCATCCATCTATCCATCCATCCATCCATCCATCCATCCATCCACCCATCCTTCCTCCACCCATCCATCCATCATCCCTCCATCATCCCTCCATCATCCCTCCATCATCCATCCACCCATCCTTCCTTCATCCATCCATCCATCCATCTATCCATCCATCCATCCACCCATCCTTCCTCCACCCATCCATCATCCCTCCATCATCCCTCCATCATCCATCCATCCTTCCATCCATCTATCCATCCATCCATCCATCCAGCCATCCTTCCTCCACCCATCCATCATCCCTCCATCATCCATCCATCATCCCTCCATCATCCATCCATCCATCCATCCATCCACCCATCCTTCCTCCACCCATCCATCATCCCTTCATCATCCATCCATCCTTCCTTCATCCATCCATCCATCCATCAACCCATCCTTCCTTCATTAATCCATCCACCCATCCTTCCTCCACCCATCCATCATCCCTCCATCATCCCTCCATCCATCCTTCCTTCATCCATCCATCATCCCTCCATCCATCCACCCATCCTTCCTCCACCCATCCATCATCCCTCCATCATCCCTCCATCCATCCTTCCTTCATCCATCCATCATCCCTCCATCCATCCACCCATCCTTCCTCCACCTATCCATCATCCCTCCATCATCCATCCATCATCCCTTCATCATCCATCCATCCACCCATCCTTCCTCCACCTATCCATCATCCCTCCATCATCCATCCATCATCCCTCCA
>NC_139917.1:32787598-32805098 GCF_963514095.1 Eutrigla gurnardus
GAGAGTGAGGGAGAGAGAGAGAGAGGGAGAGAGAGAGAGAGAGAGAGAGGGAGAGAGAGAGTGAGGGAGAGAGAGAGAGAGGGAGAGAGAGAGAGAGAGAGGGAGAGAGAGAGTGAGGGAGAGAGAGAGGGAGAGAGAGAGTGAGGGAGAGAGTGAGGGAGAGAGAGAGGGAGAGAGAGAGGGAGAGAGAGAGTGAGGGAGAGAGAGAGGGAGAGAGAGAGGGAGAGAGAGAGTGAGGGAGAGAGAGATTTGTGCGCAGCAGCCAACATGTGGCTGAAACATCAACTCGTTCTTTATTTCTATCAGGACGAAAACACAACATGAAATCAATTCAAGCACGACAAATTGATTAAAAATACATTTACATAGAAGATGGATTCTGTAAACATAGAATGATTTATTATTTTATTTCTGATGGTTTTAGAGTGTAAAACTAGAAAAAAGCACAATAAAAACGTCCTATGAGCTTGTTTTGAACTGAAAGCTGAAAATAAAAGATGTTTGACCTTTTGACCTTTGATGGCAGCAGAACCCTGCAGGCCTGCCAGCCTACAGGGGTGCAGGTCTGTAGCCGACCTCTGACCTCCGACCTCTACGTACAGGATATACTGCTCCAGTATATATATATTTTTTGAAGTGTGTGTGTGAGAATGTTTGTTTTTTTTATGTCTCATGAGTCACTTCCTGTTCGTCCTCACAGGGCGCCATGGTTACTGCTGCCGCTCCGCGGTGCTGAAACGGACAGCTCCCTCCAGAAGCAACCGGCTTCTGTGATTGGCTGCTCTGAAGCCACATGGTCATTTCATGGGGCACACACACATACACACATAGGGTACTGGTCTCTTCATCCCCCTCCTCCTCCACTTCCTCTTCCTCCTCCTCCTCTTCCTTTCCCCCTTCCTCCTTCTCTTTCTCCTTCTCCTCGATATCCTCCTCTTCCTCCTCCCTCTTCTTCCTTTTCGTCCTCTTCCTCCTTCTCCTTCTCCTCCTCCTCCTCCTCCTCCTCTTCCTTGTCTCTTCCTTCTCCTCCTCTGGGGTCTAGAGGACATGTTTAACATTCTGGTCTCCTCCTCCTCTCATGCAGCCACGAGTCCCTGATGCATTTTGGGTACTGATGACCAGAGACGAGTGGCAGAAATCCCTTAATCATGCGAGAACGTTGCGTTGCTGCATTTATCTTAACTCCGTTGACCAACATGCAGTTTATTGTTCTGGTCAGTGATGGTGGAACCATTAATATCCACGTCGTCATAGTAACATGTATCTGTTGTTGAACGTCGTCATAGTAACACGTATCTGATGTTGAATGTTGTCATAGTAACATGTATCTGTTGTTGAACGTCGTCATAGTAACACGTATCTGATGTTGAATGTTGTCATAGTAACACGTATCTATTGTGGAACGTCGTCATAGTAACACGTATCTATTGTGGAACGTCGTCATAGTAACACGTATCTGTTGTGGAACGTTCTGTCAGTGATGGTGGAACCGTGTTTGTCAAACACAGGTCTTTAACACAGGAGACCGGTGTTCCTGTCCTAACAATGTCGTTGCTGCTAAGTGGTTTTGTTGCCCAAACCGAGAATCGTTGTCCAGGAACATGAATCAGCAGATTACATCGTCTTGTCCAGAGGAAACTTTTCAAACATAACGACTGTGAACAAACGGTTGCCGAGACAACAGGCGGCCTGCCGGGTCAAAGTCTTTAGAATATAGACTTTATCATATAGACGTATTATATACATATCATATAGACTTATAATATGGTGAATCTGAATGATTTTGTCCAGGATCCTCGGGACGTGAAGTTTTCATATGTTGTCATGCTGACAGAAGGAGAAGCAGTCATAAGGACTTCTGTGTGGAGGGTCATAGTGGACCCTGTGATCCAGACCTGGACATGGGAGCTCAGAAACCTCCTCTGGTTCAGGTTTGCCTTCAACCACGTCTGGTCTCTCTCTCCCTCTCCCTCTCTCTCTTTATCCCTCCCCCTCTCTCTCCCCCCCCCCCCCTCTCTCTCTCTCTGTGGAAGTTAAAGGGCCACCGGAGCCTGATTAGAATGCAGAGTAGGAAGGCTCTGCTGCAAATTGAAAACATATGATTCTCCTCATGCTTGGAGGGAGAGGGGGCGAGAGACAGAGGGAGAGAGACAGAGGGAGAGAGAGGGGGGATGGAGAGAGGAGTGATGGAGAGAGAGAGGGAGAGAGAGAGAGAGAGAGAGAGAGAGAGAGGTAGAGACAAACATCTGGTGATGAACAGAGACAGTTACCCAGCAGCAACTTGTGTGGATGTCTGGTCTCACACACACACACACACACACACACACACACACATACACACATATGCAGATAACATCCCGTGGGTTGAGGGGTCGCCATGGCAACAGGGTCAGGGCAGCAGTTGTTTTTATTTTTGCGTGACTGTACATGTGAGCGCTGTCATGTCCAGTTGCAACATACAGATGTGCTGACTGCACAGTTTCCATGGCAACGAGCCCCCAAGCCCCCACCCCCTTACACCACCAACATATCCCTCCTCCTCCTCCTCCTGCTCCTCCTCCACCTCCTCCTCCCTTCATCGCTCCTTGTTGCTCTTGCAGGAGTTTGACAAACTCCACTAACATGCCTTGCTCTGTCTTCATGCTCTCTGGTCATCTATGACTTAATCTGTCTCCTTCTCTCTCTCTCTCTCTCTCTCTCTCTCTCTCTCTCTCTCTCTCTGTGTGTATGTGTGTGTGTGTGCATGTGCGTGTGTGCATGTGCATTAGTATGTGTGACATGCTTGGCTTATTCTTAAAGGATGAGGACAAAGAGAGGAGAGTGTGGTGGTGGATGTTATCAAATAGAGTGGCTTTCTGTCTTGTACACAGACGTGCACACACACACGCACACACATGCAAACATGCACACACACGAAAACACGCACACACATGCATCATTTGTGTGTATGCAGACAATCACCGTCATTGCTGGTACCCTGTTGACGCAGGAACTGAATTGTGTGTGTGTGTGTGTGTATGTGTGTGTGTGTGATCATTATGGCGCTCTTGTCTGGTTACCTGCTGCCGCTGTGTGTTGAACATCAGTACTGATTCGTGACCATGTGTCCTGCAGAGAAGGTTCCACTGATCCTCCAAGTCAAGGATGCTCTCAGAGGTCTGGAGCGGCCTCTAGAGGTCTCCTACTGTATTACAATCCACTGCAAGTACAATTTTTGACACACACACACAAACACACAGTTTTTAATACTGAAATTAATTTCAAACGATTGTATATAATTTAATAATAATAATAAATTATTATTATTAATTAATGATTACTTTGTTCTCCTTTTCTGGTATTTATTATTAAAATGAGTGAATGTAAGGAATCCAAATGCTGGAGAATGATTCAGAAAAGAAAAAGATTTAATAGATATTTTACAAAAGAACTCAAGACACTATCAAATTAATTTGATTTCATTTGTTTGGAAAAGTATAGGTAATTATTATTATGATTATTTGTTTGTTTGTTTTTATTTTTCTATTTTATTTGTTTTGTTTTATTAATATAAGGGTTATTTGATCCACACTCCGTACCAGTTGGTGGCGGTAATGCACCAAAAAGTTGCCAACCGCCAAACCAACTAGAAAGAGAGAATCCAAACGCCGTAAACCATCATCAGAAAGAGGACACTGATTTACGACAGTTTCACAAACACACAACCGCCTCGCTTTACGGCGGAGCGTGTAACTCAAGCAGCTGTCCGAAGGTAAGTAAGAAACAATCAGCTGTTGAACTGTCTGTTGTTTGTCAGTTCATCTTGCAGTCCAGGAGAGAACTGGACTACAAAAAGAACTGACATGAACTCACCCGCTTCTTTTACCGACAAACAACTCGCGTTACTGCTAGCTCGATGCTAACGTTAATGCTAGCTCTGATGCTAACGGAGAGCTGTCCACCGCGGTGTTGCATTCAGGGTTCCTGTACCTTTTCCAAGTCACATTAAAGTACTTTTCAAGCACTTCAAGGTGTATTTCCATGCTTTTCCAGCCCCTTCCAGCTGTGGTAAACTCCATCTTTGTACCAATCCAATGGTCAGTATTCAGTCTACTTATTATGTCACTTGTTCATCACATTAAATGAGATGTTATTGTCCTCTAAACAACCAACATGATGTTTGGAGACAGCTTTTTACAGAAGGACCACAAATGAAAGGAAAACTAATTCCACTAACAGATCCACAGAAATATAATCACCAACTATTTTCATCATCTGTTCATCATCAAAAGTCATTTTTCATAAAGAAATGTCAGAAAATGCTGTTTTCAGTCCCTCAAATATGGAGATCTTCTTTTCTCTGTTCTATCATAGATGTCATCACATACAACACACATTTCAAGACCTTTAAAGCACTTTATTCTAAATCCAAGCATTTTTCACACCACCACACTCAAACTCAAGTGTTTTCAAGGATTTCCAGCACCCGTACCAACCCTGTGCTGGCTGACGGGTCTGTCTGACCTCCCAGGTGAGGCTCATCGGACCGGTGGGTGCAGAGACACTACGAGGAGGATCCTTGAAGGCTTTGCTGCTGATCCTGTTGATGCTGCAGCTGCTGAGGACTGTCGGACTGAGAGCGTTTTCCATGGCGTCAGAGACGTACACGCCAGGCTCCCTCTCGGCCGCCTTCGTCACCTGTCCTAACGACGCTGTGGCTAAAGACCTGGCCAGGTGATCCACTCATGGGACACTAGAAACACCTTAAAGTCTCGTGGGACATTAACACACCTTAAAGTCTCGTGGGACATTAACACACCTTAAAGTCTTGTGGCATCTGGTCCTTCTTGCTCTGTGGTGGTGACGTGAAGTCATGTGACCGTGGTGTACTTCCTGTCTAGAATAGAATAAACTTCATTTCAAACATTAAAAAAAGTAACAATCAAAAAAAGATATTTTAAAGAAAATAACAACTAAAAGAAGATGGCCAATAATAACGGAAAATAAATAAACAACATCATTTTGTAAATAAATGTTTGAAATGAGTCTGGTCCTATCCATACTGAGTAAGTAATAATGATGACTATCCCGTCAGATTGCTTTCCTGCTAGCCTAGCATTAGCTTTTTACTTGTACTAATTGCATCAGAAGGGAAACGTTGGCTTCTCGTTGTGACTCGGGTCTCCGTCTCTCAGGGCCATCGTGGAGAGGAAGCTTGCTGCCTGCGTTAACATCGTCCCGGCGATCACATCGGTGTAAGTTCTCCGGCTGTACGAACGCTGAGTTCCGTGTGAAGCGCTGGTTCTTTGTGAATGAAGATGTTACCGTTGTTCTGCAGGTATGAATGGCAGGGGAAGATCCAGGAGGACAGTGAGGTGATGCTGGTGAGTGTTTCTATCACTGGTACTAGTACTTCAAATACTCACCATCACATCACCGTTACTTCTGACACACAGAGAGTCTAAATACATCCCAGAAACACACAAGCATCATTTCTGTCACTCGTCCAAATATCACAACAGTCATGATAACAACAACTTCTGGGTGGTTAACAAAGTGGAGTTGAAACTGACAGTGAATTTAAATAAGTCTGCTACCAGTGTGAGTATTAAACTTGTAACTGATTTCACTAAAAACAAGAAGTTCTGTGCCTGCTCAGTCAGTGACGTCATCACCAGGGTCGGGCCAATATCCAGTTTCACCGGTCCGGTTCGGTTTACGGGGCTAAACCGGTTTAATTTATGCAAACTGGTTGAACCAGTGTTTGTCCTTGTGACACATTCTGGGAAATTAAAATAATGACTAGTGATTCAAATAATATTGTGATTAATTATAAATGGATCGACAATAGTCGAACCTGTGATTGAAGTGGACCAATGCGGGTTCCGTCCTGGCCGTGGAACAATGGACCAGCTCTTTACTCTCGCGAGGATCCTGAAGGGGGCCTGGGAATATGCCCATCCAGTCTACATGTGTTTTGTGGACTTGGAGGCGCATGAGATTATATCTCCACACTGGTCTGGGAACGCCTTGGGATCCCCCAGTCAGAGTTGGCGTATGTTATATTCTTGACTCCTTTCTGTGATTATGCCGCAATCTTCTGTGTAAACAAACAATTGTATCACTCGGGAGGATCTGCCGTGGGAGGTGCGACTCTAGTGTGAAAGGTCGGTATAACCAGTTCGGTTCGGTCTTTGGCTTAGTATCAGACCGGTTTGAACCAGCCCAAGTCTAGTCATGGCTTATAAATACAAGCTTAATTGCATTCGGATAAGAAAAGTATAAAAAAAATGATAAAATAGCACTTTAAACTCAACAACCCGTTCAGATGTTTGTGATGAAGAAATTATTATTATTATTATTATTATTATTCTGCTGAAGTGTTATTTACGTGTCTGTTTCCTGCTCAGATGATTAAGACCAGAACCTCAACGGTGCCGGCTCTGGCTGAATACGTCCGGTAGGTTCACTCCCACAGTTTTAGCCGTTAGCTGTTAGCTGTTAGCTAACTGCTCATCCGTGTCACTCCTCTCCAGATCCAACCATCCTTATGAGGTGGCTGAGGTCATCAGCCTGCAGATCGACCAGGGCAACCCGCCCTACCTCAAGTGGATCGGAGAAGTAGTCCCTGAGTGAGGAGTAGTCCCCCAGTGAGGATGGGAAGATGGATTCATGGTCCCCCTCAGAGATCAACAACTCTCATGTTATTAACTGTAAAAAGTGGCACATAAAGCTTGTAAATGCCTAATATTCTGTCTTTCTGGTGTTCACCACTAGAGGGCAGCCTTCCTCATCACAACCGTTTGAGTTTAATTTCTCATTTTGTGATGAAGCATTGAACAATAAAATTGGAGAATTATTTTTTAATTAGTTTTGACTTCATTGTAAACACGTCATGTACATATTCCATATTATTTACACACTTTATTCTGTTGCTATGCAAAGATATTTACATGCCCATATCATGTAACTGCTAGTCAAAATAATATAAGATATTATAACAATCAAAATCTGCTTAAAACTCTAAACATGGCACTAAAACGGAATCACTTAACATTTAGTTAAGAAACCAATAAAACATCTACTTTTTAGTCAATATCGTAAATGATCAAATATGATCATAAAGCATAAGATCCTCCTGATGAGTTATGACTCCTCCTGACCCCCCGAGCACCTCCCTGACCCTCCCTGACCCCTGCCTGACCCCCTGCGCCCCTTAGTAACACTGAGCCTGATAATGTTACAGGTAGCTGATCTCCAGCACCACGTTCCCGTCAGGCTGGTCTTCAGACCTTCTGGTTCTACTTTGAGGGGCTGCTCCCTCAGCAGGACCAGATCCTGGACCTCCCTCAGGTCTGCAGCACGGACTGGAGCACTCCGGTTCAGGGGCTGCCGCTGTCCTGTAGCCCTCCGTTACTCCGTTGCCATGGTTACCGTTCTGACCCGCGGTCCCCTCCTCCAACTTCCTGTCCACGGTGAGGACTGGTTTCTGCACCGGCAGCACAAGGCCGCCCCCCCACTCCTCCGTGGGCCGCGGCGGCTCCGTGGCGGCAGTGCGGCCGCTGCTCTTCGCTCGGCGGGAGGTGCCGCACAGGGCCTTCCTGAAGCCCCTCTTGAAGTTGTCGGACAGGAAGCCGTACAGGATGGGGTTCGCGCAGCTGTTGGCGTACGACAGCACGACCATGAAGAAGTAGAGCCCCCTGAAGTCCCCGGGCAGGACCACCAGCAGGTTCACGATATTCAGGGTGTAGAACGGAAGCCAGCAGAGCACGAACACCACCACCACCACCACCACCATCCGGGTGATCTTACGCTCGCACTTCCTGCGGCGGGATGACGTTGCCGCCGCCCGTTTCCCAATGCTGCGAACCTTCGGAAGTGAAGAAGAAGGTTCACCGGTTGTATGAAACATCTTTGAAAACACATTTAAATTTTGTAGATTTTGTCAATTTTAAAAATGTTACATTTAAAAAAAAAAAAAAAAAAAGCATTCTCATGTTTGCCATAATGATGGACGCGCCCTGACTCTTTTAAATTAAGTTGAAATAATGAAATATTGTATTATGGAGATGAAACCTGAACTCCACACACCTTGATGACGATCAGTAGGTAGCACCAGCAGATGACCAGCAGGGGGCAGAAGAAGCCCACGGTGCAGGTGTACATGATGAACCACGTCTTCCACACCTCCGCCGGCTCCGGCCACACGATGCTGCAGTTACCGTCATCCTCCAGCACGGCAGCGAACACCACCACTGGCAGCACCACCACCAGCGACCCCGTCCACAGGGCGGCACTGATGGCCTTGGCCACGCGGGGGCGCCGCCACCAGAAGGAGCGGATGGGGTGCACCACGGCCAGGTAGCGGTCCACCGACATCACCGTCAGGCAGAAGATGCTGGTGAACTGGTTGATGGCGTCCACCGTCATCACCACGCGGCACATCAGCGAGCCGAAGGGCCAGGAGAGCAGCGCTGTCTGTGCTGCCAGGAAGGGGAGGCCCAGCATGAACAGCTCGTCAGCGATCGCCAGGTTCAGGATGTAGATGTTGGTCACCGACTCGTTCCTGGTGTAGTTGACCACCACGTGGATGACCAGCGTGTTGCCCACCAGGCCCACCACGCACACGATCCCGTAGATGAGAGGGATGAGGACTCCGGCCAGACCGGGGAGTGGTCCGGGTCCCGGTCTGGTGGCATTCTGGCAGGTGCTGTTGAAGAGGAGGGAGCCCAGATAGTGGGAGTAAGGGCGAGTGGCGTTGTTGCTCCAGGGGGCTTCCTGGGGGGTCTGGAGGATCTCCATGGAGGCCTTGAGGGAGACGAGGCGACACCAGCTGAACTGTCAACGCTGAGTCAAACGGTCCTGCCAGGCAAAGACGGTTCAGTAAGTACATTTACATTCTTAAATATAATAAATAATAATAATACACATTCTGGTACATTCTCTTAAAGAAGTCTGTATTTTATTATTATTATTATTATTATTCCTCTTTATAATAGTAGGGGGAGCCAATTCATTCCATAATCACAACTTTTATGTAAATATTTTATAAATGAGACCAAGAAAACGCGTTAAGGTGAAGTTAACAGAACAATAAGATCATTCAGGCTCCCTCGTGTGGCCTAAAAGTGAACTGCAGACAGAAATGTTGAATATAAGACCAAACAACCAACAGTGGTCTTTGGGAATGGTTGGTGGTACGCAGTGATTACAGAATAATAATGATAATAATAATAATAATAATAATAATAATAACTATAATAATAATCATGATATGATAATAAAAATGTTGATTATAATAATGATACTGATAATCATGATGATAATAATAATTGTGATACTAATGATAATAATAATATTAATGACTGATAATAATTATAATCATAAACATACATAGTCATTTTCCTAACAATGTTACAAAGTGCTGCATAAAAGAAAATATAACCAAACCAGGCAGATATAATGAGAATAGGATGAAGAACATGAGCAGAGAGGGAGTAAAGACAACAATATGAAATAACATTATTATTATTATTATTATTATTATTATTATTACAAAGATAGAGCAGAGAGATACAGCAGGTCCTCTGCTGCTGAAAGGTTAGACTTTGATAGAATAACACGTGTGAAATGGAACAAAAACACCACCTTAGTTGGACGAGACGGGTTGATGAAGCCGCTGGCTTCTTAATAACTCCCATGCTGCACGGCGGCACAACCTCGGCCCTCACAGCGGGCGCTCATCACCGTCGGCAACAGAACGTCCCGACCTACCGAGGAAAGTACCCGACGCATTAAATGCTTTAATGCAGACGACGGGAGGGAGATTTTATATTCCTCCTTTTTAAATTTCAAGCTAAAGGTGAACTGAGAAATAAATATGCAAAACTCTGAAGATGCAGAGCAAACAGATCATCATCATCATCATCGTGGTTGTCGTCGTGGTCTTCCTCGTCGTCACGGCAGCCTGGAGGATGGAGATACAGCTTATCAGCCAGCAGCTGATTTGGTAGCAGCTTCTTTGTCTCCGTGTGATTGGAGATGTGGTCCGTTCTAATCTGCGACGGCCACAAAGGAGCAGACAGACAGGCAGAGCGACAGTCTGTCTTCCCTCTTTTGTCCACCGACTCTCAGAGGAACTTCCCGGAACGTGTTGCCGCGGCAACGTGTGGTCAAGACAAGACCCCCCAAAAAGGGTCTCAAGGGACAAACAAGTGTCACAATAAACGCTGATTGAAGAGCTGCTGCTCCATACTGTGTGTGTGTGTGTGTGTGTGTGTGTGTGTGTGTGTGTGTGTGTGTGTGTGTGTGTGTGTGTGTGTGTGTGTGTGTGTGCGTGCGTGCGTGCGTGCGTGTGAGAGAGAGACCTGAGAGACCTGGGAGACTGTAGAGACCTTAGAGACCCTAGAGAGTGGAGAGATCTTAGAGACCTATGGGACCTGAGAGACCCTAGAGACCCTCGATACCTGAGAGATACCTCGATTCCCGTCGTCCTGGACTCCACTCTCTCCTTCCGGTCTCACATCAACACCACTACCAAGTCTGCCTTCTATCACCTCAGAAACATCTCACGACTCCGGCCCTCACTCACGCACTCAGCCTTCATCACCTCCCGCCTGGACTACTGCAACGGTGTCCTGCCTGGACTGCCCACCAAGGACCTTAGCAGGCTCCAGCGTGTCCAGAACTCAGCCGCCAGGGTTCTAACCAACACCAAGCCCTGGCAGAATATCACTCCCATCCTCCAACAGCTCCACTGGTTGCCAGTCAAGTCACGCATCACCTACAAGATCCTCCTGCTCACCTACAAAGCTCTCCATGGACTCTCACCACAATACCTCAAAGATCTCCTCCACCCCTACACTCAGTCACGCTCCCTGCGGTCCTCTGACAAGCACCTGCTGGCAATACCCCGCACAAGGTTGCGAACATTTGGGGACAGGGCTTTCTCTGCCTATGCTCCTACAAACAGGAATAGTCTCCCAATCCACATCCGCTCTGCCCCATCCCTGCCCATCCCTGCCCTTTGATCCCTAACACCCCCCCCCCCCCACACACACACACACACACTTTTTGTGAAGCGACCTTGAGTACTATGAAAGGCGCTATATAAGTCCAAGTTATTATTATTAGATAGAGACCTTAGGGACCTTTGAGACCCTAGAGAACTCAGAGACCTGAGGGACCTCCTCTGCTCCCTGCAACACTTTTATAACTGCTCCTTTTTTCACTTCACTTCACATTTATATCTTCTAAATACAGTAGACACACACACACACACACACACACACACACACACACACACACACACACACACACACACACACACACACACACACACACACACAAAGCAGTGAATTGAGTTTAATTGAGAAACTTGGAAATACATGAAGTCTATAACAACACACGGATGTTTACTGTCAGTGAACGCAACATCCTGGTGTTACGTCACAATCAATAGTGTGATTTAAATATGGATATAAAAATATATATTTATTCTGTATCGTCAAGCTCCTCCAGCCTGAAAACCAGCGGAATATTTCGCTTGCTGACATGAATTTATGAAGTAAAAATCTCCACACATTTACACATTAGTAACAATAATAATAAATACATAATAAATATGTAGAAACTCACCGTATCCCACCGGTGCTGAAATCAGAGTAAATGTGACTATCGCGACACGGATCCCCGTGTGGGCGAGCGAGAGACCAGCCTCCGCGCGCACACACCACACACACACGCGCCCACACACCACACACACGCGCGCCCACACACCACACACGCACGCCCACACACCACACACGCGCGCCCACACACCACACACACGCGCGCCCACACCACACACACGCGCGCCCACACACCACACACGCGCGCCCACACACCACACACGCACGCCCACACACCACACACGCGCGCCCACACACCACACACACGCGCGCCCACACCACACACACGCGCGCCCACACACCACACACGCGCGCCCACACACCACACACGCACGCCCACACACCACACACGCGCGCCCACACACCACACACACGCGCGCGCCACACCACACACACGCGCGCCCACACACCACACACGCACGCCCACACAATTATGATGACATGAAATAGATCGTCCTTTATTTGTCCCACAGAGACATTTACAGCTACGAGAGGAAAACATTTCATATAAAAATAAAGTAAAAAAATGAATATAGAACATATAATGACGTGTATTATTATAATATTATTAAAATTGAACATATGTAACAGGAAATATGAATGATGATATTGATATTTCACATTAATTAATTAATTTTGCATTATGTTCCTCAGTTAAATTGAATAGAAATCTGCATAGTTTTTAAAGGAATTTCATTTCCTGATCAATGACCAATGAAGTGATCATTGATCATTGATCAGTGAAGTGAGTGGTGTCTATTATATTATGTTAATATGTTTGGGACGTTTCTGACAACAACATTTTATTTCAAACAGCAGATTGTGTGATTTGTGTACACAGCACAGGGACTAGTCCTTTATTAGTTATTAGGGAACATAGAGCTGAGGGAACATAGAGCTGCGGGAACATAGAGCTGAGGGAACATAGAGCTGAGGGAACATAGAGCTGCGGGAACATAGAGCTGCGGGAACATAGAGCTGAGGGAACATAGAGCTGTGGGAACATAGAGCTGCGGGAACATAGAGCTGAGGGAACATAGAGCTGCGGGAACATAGAGCTGAGGGAACATAGAGCTGCGGGAACATAGAGCTGAGGGAACATAGAGCTGAGGGGAATAGGGTTAAGGGGACATAGGGTTGAGTGAACATAGGATTGAGGGAACATAGGTTTGAGAAAACAGGGTTGAGGGAACACTGACAAGGTCTGGTTTAGGTGATGACATTTAGTTTTCTCATTTAGCAGCTTGTTAGCAAACCGCCCTCTTTAAAACACATGAAAGTGTGGACGCTAGACTGGGCTGGAGTATGATCTAGGACGCTGGACTGGGCTGGAGTCTGATCCAGGACGCTGGACTGGGCTGGAGTCTGATCTAGGACGCTGGACTGGGCTGGAGTCTGATCTAGGACGCTGGACTGGGCTGGAGTCTGATCCAGGACGCTGGACTGGGCTGGAGTCTGATCCAGGACACTGGACTGGACCAGAATGAAAAGTTCTCTTTCTCAACACTCCTTCCGCTTCTTACTTCTGCTGTTTGTCTCCGTTCCACCAGAAACCTTCCACCTGCAAGTCACGATGATTCGCCACACAGATCTGACATCAGCATGAATGTGCAGATCTTTTGTCAGTGAAACCTTTTGACATGATTGGCTCAAAGATCAACAGGAACGTGTGAGCGGACTTACAGAGCACCACGCACCAGGAGGGCGAGCAGCAGCGATGGCCCGACTCCCGTGTCTGCTCTTCGTGCTGTGGATCGGTGAGTCTCCACATTCTAGTCGATGGTTCTAGTCGACTAAAGTTAATAGTTTCTCTCTAGTTGAGTGTTGTTCCCTCTGTTCTGGAGGACTTCCTGTCCCAGGCCCCACGGTGGGCTCCGTGGTGGATCTGCAGAAGAGGATCGTCGGGGGTGGGGACTGTGAGCGTGATGAGCGCACTGATGTCCTATCATCATCGTCTTTTAAGTAGTTATGGTAAACAAGTAGTTGCTGGTTTACAGATTTTGGCAGGGACAGAGCAACATTAGCTGACAATGATCTGTCTCCACCGTGTGTTTATCCAGAGATCTCTGTTGCCCTGACAACACGTTCACAAACATCCATCCACACCTTCTAGTTCGTGCTCTAACTCTTGTGTTCTGTATGTTAATCATTTCTCATAACAGACGTTTCATAGAGTAAATGTAACGTCACTACTCCAACTAATCAGTGAATATTTACACATTAGTAAATGTTTGAGTTACACTGGTGGTTCTGTCGCCATGACAACACACGACACACACACACTCACCTAAACGACCTCGCCCCCCGTTTACACCCTTAACCAGTTAGCTGTTGTTAATCACGTCAGATTGTTATCGCTGTGCTGCAGCGTTGCATTCTGGGAAGCAAAAGTGAGACGGATGGCGTCTGCTCGTCAGATCCATGAGCGTTAAAACCTCCACGGAGCCGATTCCACTGCCGGGTCATGGCCAGGACGCCCCGTTGTCCAAAACGCCATCAGACATGGAAATAATATCTTCTCTGTATAAAATGCTTTTTATTTTAATATCACAACAAATAATACGTTTGTTTAAAAACTTTTGTTCAAAAATACAAAATAGTTCAGCTCCGTTCTCATACAGAAATCTCTGATGTTTCATCATTGTTCATCACTCTCAGCCGCCCGATGACCAGTTCCACCGCCATCATCACACTCAGTACCACGTTGTAATTATTATTATTATTACTACTACTATTATAACTATTACATTTATGCTAACGGGGTGAAGTTCCACATTTACTGCTTTGTTCTAATGAATCTGTTTATTTTGTAACTAGCAGAATTCTAGTTGTGTTTTCTCTTAGAAACATAACAGAACTATGAAATCTTCTTCTTCAACCATCAGTCTGAATCCTTCTCTCTTCTTCCTCATCCTGTGAGAACAGAAACACTGAAATTAACACACATTAACACACATTAACACACATTACAAACATTAACACACATTACAAACATTAACACACATTAACAAACATTAACACACATTAACACACATTAACACACATTAACATACATTACAAACACTAACAAACATTAACCAACATTACAAACATTAACACACATTACAAACATTAACACACATTAACAAACATTAACACACATTAACACACATTAACACACATTAACATACATTACAAACACTAACAAACATTAACCAACATTACAAACATTAACACACATTACAAACATTAACACACATTAACATACATTACAAACATTAACACACATTAACACACATTAGCATACATTGCAAACATTAACAAACATTAGCACACATTAACATACATTACAAACATTAACAAACATTAACAAACATTAACAAACATTAACAAACATTAACACACATTAACATACATTACAAACATTAACACACATTAACATACATTACAAACATTAACAAACATTAACCAACATTACAAACACTAACACACATTAACCAACATTACAAACATTAACACACATTACAAACATTAACACACATTAACATACATTACAAACATTAACACACATTAACACACATTACAAACATTAACAAACATTAACATACATTACAAACATTAACACACATTAGCACACATTAACAAACATTACAAACATTAACATACATTACAAACATTAACAAACATTAACACACATTAACATACATTACAAACATTAACACACATTAACACACATTAACAAACATTACAAACATTAACACACATTACAAACATTAACACACATTAACACACATTAACATACATTACAAACAGTAACACACATTAACATACATTACAAACATTAACACACATTACAAACATTAACACACATTAACATACATTACAAACATTAACAAACATTAACCAACATTACAAACATTAACACACATTAACATACATTACAAACATTAACACACATTACAAACATTAACACACATTAACACACAGTAACACACATTACAAACATTAACACACATTAACACACATTAACATACATTACAAACATTAACACACATTAACATACATTACAAACAGTAACACACATTACAAACATTAACAAACATTAACCAACATTACAAACATTACAAACACTAACACACATTACAAACATTAACACACTTAAACACACATTAACATACATTACAAACACTAACACACATTACAAACATTAACAAACATTACAAACATTAACACACATTACAAACATTAACACACATTAACACACAGTAACACACATTACAAACATTAACAAACATTAACACACATTAACCAACATTACAAACATTAACACACATTAACATACATTACAAACATTAACACACATTAACACACATTACAAACATTAACAAACATTTACACACATTAACACACATTAACAAACATTAACACACATACCAAACATTAACAAACATTAACACACATTAACAAACATTAACAAACATTAACACACATTAACACACATTAACAAACATTAACAAACATTAACACACTCCTAAAAAAGAGTCATGTCTACCAGTCTTATCCAGGTCTAGTCTTATCCAGGTCTAGCAGTCTTATCCAGGTCCAGCAGTCTTATCCAGGTCTAGTCTTATCCAGGTCTAGTCTTATCCAGGTCTAGCAGTCTTATCCAGGTCTAGCAGCCTTACCGTTTACAGCAGGGAGCAGGGCTTCTTGACCTTGGTGGGCTGAGGACAGAGGACGGCCCGGATGGCCTCGTCGAACACAGTCTTCAGGCCGCGCTGTGTCAAAGCGGAGCACTCCAGGTACTTCACCGAGTCTAGGAACCAAGACAGGAACTAGGTCAACAGCCATTATAAACTACACCAGTAACCTGTCAGCTGGTTTTATCTTCATGCTAGACGTGACACATTCTCTTGGTCTCATGATCTGGGTTTGTCATAGTTTACTTTCCCATTTTATTTTGTAGTTTGTGTCTCCTGTGTTGGTTTCCTGTCGTGTACTTCCTGTTCCTTGTAGTTTCGGGGCTGCTTAGGTGCTATCTCCTATTCCTAACGCCTTTTCCTTGACCTCGGAGGGAAAAGTCACGGGGTTAAGGAAAGGTGGAAGGAGAACTCAAAAGGATTTAGGAAATGACGACCGCTGTGATCGGAGCATCTGACTGGACTTTCATTAAGCTATGTCATTATAATGAGCCCGCTGATGATTGACAGCTGATGATCCACACCTGTGATGTGGATCTGCGGTGGAGAAACTACAATAATGGACGACAAAAAGTGCATCGTCCACTTCTCCCCATTTTGTTGGATTTATAAACAGCTTGTTTACTGACCGGCTTCAGGATCAGCAGCTCCTCCTTCTCGTTTGACCGTTTGCTTTATTTACAGTTCATTTGTGGTTTCAGTTTCCATGCTAAAGGAGATCTGAAAGGAAGCATTGGAGCTCCTTTCCTTTGCATTTAGAGAAGTCTAACGGCTCTTATAGTGGCGGCCACTTGTTAGGAACCTTCCTAAGCAAAAAAGCACACAAGGTGTCTTGACAGAGGGTGGCTCTGGTGTTGATTACCTACTTGCCCTAATGTGTCTCACCTGTTCCCTGTCAGCTCCCTGCCTCCTTGTGTATATAGTCTGTTATGTATATATTGCTGGACTACCCTGATGGGCTGGACTACCCTGATGGGCTGGACTTCCCTCATGTGCTGGTTCCTTGGTCCGACTCGTGTTCCTGTGTCCTTGTTGGTTCGTATGAAGTGTTCATCTTACGTCTGAATCATCCTGTTTCTTTTTGTATGTGTTTTTTTGCCCTTGTGGCCTCCCTCAGTTACTTTATTTCCAGTTAAAATAACCCTTTTATCTTTAACCTTTTTGTCTCCGGCT
>NC_139917.1:32810098-32812598 GCF_963514095.1 Eutrigla gurnardus
GCCGCACTAAAACTTTCCATAGTAGACGCCATTTTATTTGTCGTGTAGCGTCTGAAGAGAACCTCAATAAAACCGAACGCCACCGTTCACCGGCAGGAAATGCAGCTACCTGCAACAAACGTCCGACTTCCTCTAACTGTTTCCCTGCAGCTCGACTTCCTCTTCAGGCTTCCCTCCATCGCCGCCCGCCGCCCCACCTTCACACAGAAGTTACAGCTTCTACAACGACGCTAACACAACACCTCTACTTCCTGTTTTACAGCTGTCAGGGTTTCTCTCTGTAGGCAGGCGTCTGAGCGTTTCCCAGCATGCCCTGGCCTGCATGCTCCCTGTTCTCCACGTCTACCCAACGACAGCCTCTCAGAGTCTACATGAGCCAACGCCATCATCACGCCGCCATCAACACGCCGCCATCATCATGCCGGAAGTCAAGAAAACTCAAATGGTGACATTCCTCTAGTAAACTCTGAGCCCGAGGCAATAACATCCCCCAGCATGCATCAGCGGCGTCAGCGGCCGCCGGTTGAACCCTTGGTCGTAAGAATGTAAAGTAAAGAACAGCGTACCCGTCTCCTACGACAACACACTTGATGGCCTGCATCCTGTCGACTCGGCGTCCTCTTCACTGTGACACACTACAGGAAACGCTGCTGCACCTCCCTCACTCTGCTGTCTCACCCTCCCCCCTCGGCTGTCTCACCCTCCCCCCTGGGCTGTCTCACCCTCTCTTCCTTCAGCTTGTTGCAACAATCTCTCCTTCTGCTTTTTCGTGGGTTCTGTTTTTTCTTCCTCTCGATGAAACTAATGCAAACAGTCAAAAAACAAAACAGCTGTGAAATGTTGAAAGAGGAAGCTTCATTTAAACACTTCCTCCTGCAGATTTACAATCACACAATCACACACACACACACACACACACACACACACACACACACACACACACACACACACACACACAGTTACACACACACTTGTAGAGTGATATACAATTAAAGAGAATGAGCCTCAGTGATTCAGTGTAATAACTGTAATACCACCTTTTCACCACTAGAGGGATCTTCTGCATCATATACCGTCTCCATCCAAAACTATGGAACTGTTAGTGAGAAAGTGTTTTTAGTTTTCATCCATCAACGAGGAGACACATGAGGATGAATTATGTTCATGTTTGGTGAACGATGACATCATCATGGTAAATGATGACATCATCACATAAAGACGTGGGCTGCGGTCAAATAGTCTTCGACTGAGGTCGAATAGTCTTTTTTGCTTAGGAAGGTTCCTAACTGAAGAAGTGACCCGGAAGTAAACAAGTGGCCGCCATGATAAGAGCTGTTCGGATTCTCTAAATGCAAAGGAAAGGAGCTCCAATGCTTCCTTTCAGAGCTCCTTTAGCATAGGATGCAACGGACCTTCCTATGCGAAAGGAAAGGAGATTACGCCGACCCACAATTCTTTGCGAGAGCAACATTTAAAGTGCCGCACACCTCGACCTTTTATGAAAAAAAAGGATATGTGCACTTGCTTATTTAACAATTACTTTCATGCAAAGTAACTGGAATTGTTTGACAGAAACAAAACTAAAACCACAAATGAAATGTAAATACAGTGAAACAGGAAGGAGGAGCTGCTGGACCTGAAGCCGGTCAGTGAACCAGCTGTTTATAAAACCAACATGGGGAGAAGTGGACGATGCACTTTTTGTAGTCCATTATTGTAGTTTCTCCAGCGCAGATGCACGTCAATCGCCGGTGCCGATCATCAGCTGTCAATCATCAGCGGCCGCGTTATAATGACGTAGCTTAGTGAAAGTCCGGTCGGATTCTCTGAACACCGCGGTCGACTTTTCCTAAGTCCTTTTGCGTTCTCCTATCGCCTTTCCTTAACCCCATGACGTTTTCCCCAGAGGTCAAGGAATAGGAGATAGGAATAGGAGTTAGGACCTTATTTTTTGACTATTCGACTGCAACCTTCTTCTCTGAGGAAGGTTCCTAACTGAAGAAGTGACCCGGAAGTAAACAAGTGGCCGCCATGATTAGAGCTGTTCGAATTCTCTAAATGCAAAGGAAAGGATCTACAATGTATTTTCCTTTAAAGTGCCGCACACCTCAGCCATTCATGAAAACAAACGGTATGCCTATTTGCATATTTAACAATGACTTTCGTGCAGACATGCAAATGTAAATAGCCTACAGCAGACGTTTGACGTTTCACCCCAAGGTCAAGGAAAAGGCGGGAGATTGTTTGATTTGATTTTCTTTCTGTTTGTTTTTTGTTCTGGCTGTACAATATAATCATATTTAATATGCATTCATTGAATGTTTTGTGTTGATGGAAATGAGAGCAGACGTTCTGGAACAATGTGTTTTCATGTGTTTGTCTACATTGAGTGTTTTATTTTGAAGGGCAGTTCCTCTCTTCCTCCTGTGTGTGATGCTGTGAAGGAGGAAGAGGAGGAGGTGGAGTCAACGGAGCTGCTGCTGCACTCTGCTCGTCGTCC
>NC_139917.1:32817598-32819171 GCF_963514095.1 Eutrigla gurnardus
CATGTCTCCCTGTGATAGACTGGTTACCTGTCTGTCTCTACATGTCTCCCTGTGGTAGACTGGTTACCTGTCTGTCTCTACATGTCTCCCTGTGATAGACTGGTTACCTGTCTGTCTCTACATGTCTCCCTGTGATAGACTGGTTACCTGTCTGTCTCTACATGTCTCCCTGTAATAGACTAGGTTACCCGTCTGTCTCTACATGTCTCCCTGTGATAAGACTGGTTACCTCGTCTGTCTCTACATGTCTCCCTGTGATAGACTGGTTACCCGTCTGTCTCTACATGTCTCCCTGTAATAGACTGGTTACCCGTCTGCCTCTTACATGGTCTCCCTGTGATAGACTGGTTACCCGTCTGTCTCTACATGTCTCCCTGTAATAGACTGGTTACCCGTCTGTCTCTACATGTCTCCCTGTGATGGACTGGTTACCCGTCTGTCTCTACATGTCTCCCTGTGATGGACTGGTTACCCCAGCTACAGCTACAGGATAAGCGGTAGACGATAGATGGATAATAATAAAAGATTTATATATAACATAATAATTATATATATAATATAATTACACAATATATAATATAAAATAATAAATTGTATATATAAAAAACTATTTTAATACAATATAATAATTCAAAATAATATAATATAAAAATTTTTATATAGTATAATAATTATATATAATATGATGATTCTATTTTCGTATAATATCATAATTGTATATAATATATATAATAATTGTATACTAATATAAGTGACTCACCTTTAGTGTAGTAAACCCTTTTTGTGTTCAGGGCATCGCGTTCCTGGTGGAGAACAAACGGCTGGATGGAAGCGCTCAGTCCATCGCTGAGTTCCTCTACAAGGAGGAGGGACTCAACAAGACCGCCATCGAGAGAGGTGGGGGGGACTCAACAAGACATGTAGATGAATAACAGGGAAGAGATGCATGAAGGGACATAAAGAGAGAGAACAGGTTCCAACAGACTGGTTCCTTGTGTCCCACAGGGAAGAGATCCACCTCCAGACCCTGAAGGCTTTCGTAGAGCTGCACGAGTTCTCAGACCTCAACCTGGTCCAGGCCCTCAGGTCAGATTCTTCTATCTTTACTCTCATCATCATTAACGTGACGTTGTTGTGGTGTTGCTGTTGTTTATGGTGTTGACGTTGTCGTGGTAACAGACAGTTCCTGTGGAGTTTCCGTTTGCCCCGGTGAGGCCCAGAAGATCGACCGGATGATGGAGGCCTTCGCCACGCGCTACTGCGAGTGCAACAATAACGTCTTCCAGTCCACCGGTGAGCGCCACTTCCTCTCTTTTCCTCCCTCTTCTTCACCGACTGTACGTACGCTAACGACCTCACTTCCTCCACCAGACACGTGCTACATCCTGTCCTTTGCCATCATCATGCTCAACACCAGCCTGCACAACCCCAACGTGAAGGACAAGACACCGCTGGAGCGCTTCATCTCCATGAACAGAGGCATCAACAACGGCGAGGATCTACCCAACGAGCTGCTGGCGGTGAGCACCACAGGCCAATCACAGGGTAATAGAGATAGAGGTGCACACACACA